>NC_051156.1:203441839-203557753 GCF_013339745.2 Dermacentor silvarum
ATATTGACTAGTTGGCGTTAACTGAGCATGTTTCAAATGACCATATAGTGGATTTTCAAAACAAGACTTAATGAAGCGCGTGACATGAAGCGAAGGTAACACGCTGCATGTATGTGTTAATTTCGCACTGTAGCACGTCTATCGCGCCACAATGTATCGCGTTCTGAGTGCTTTGTAAACATTAGGGTCCTAATTAGCTGCCGCCTGCTCTCTCTTCTATAGGATGTCCCAGCTAACGTTAGCCAAGCTGTTTGTATACTTTTTAATGATTATTCTGACAATTAGCCAAATGATAAATGAGCAGAAGATATCAGAACTCCATATAGGTATAATTCTATATTGTACTAATTTATTTTTGAAGCTGGAAGCTTGGCTGATGTTAGCTGAGACACAGTAAATATTTCAGCGTCGTTTTGATGGCACGAAGGGTAGGTAATCCGGGGCGGGGCATCGGGCCACCCACAGAAACACTCCTCCGAATATCCATTTGCTTTAAGCCATCGTTCTGTACTCCCCCCCCCCCCCCCCCCCCCCCCCCCCCCCCCCCCCCCCAGCTCTCATCGCTTCGCTCCTTAATTCTGCAAAATCTGTGAGCCTTAGTTTCTTCTTCTAAGTGCACCAAACAACCGCAATGTGAAAATACGCGAGTGAATATGGAAAACAACGTATAAAACGAACATAGGCATCAGCGCTACAAAACGAAATTCGTTTAATAATCAGAATGAAAAAATAGAGGAATAACCAGACATGAGAAAGTGCTTTCTTTTTCCATCTAATTCGGAGGAATGGCCATGTGATGAACAACACTCCAAATCACGTTGGTCCAGAAGCACTCACAATAAAAAAAAAAAAAAAAAGCTCGTTTCTGTCCTTTTTTCTTCCAGGTATGTAAATTAGCGCCCTTACGGCCAGGCACGTTTTGCTTGTTCCTGTTTTCGTAACGTTCTAGTTAAATTCAACACACTTGAAAATTTGGTTGTGCATCAATCAAAGTTTTGCTTTATGCCAAGCAGGCAGTCCACTGCCATGGCCGCTACCTAATTATGTAGCGGCCGTGCCACTGCCGTCTTCACATTAACGTTTTGTTAAACGAAGCAGATTTGACAGTTAGCGTACGCAGACACAGAAAGAATTTCAATATTTGTTCCAAGCTCCGTTAATCAGGACAGTAGGCCATTAGGTTTACGCGGCAATCTCCATTTCTTTAGTTCCTGCGTTTATTTCCTACACGGAAAGTCGCAAAACGATGTCAATTTCTTTCATTTCGTAAATAAGTATAATACAATTAGATAGCGCCTTGAATAAGCCCTCGTTGCTTTTGGAGTGTTTCTCTGTTTTTCAGTGGCCCATTTTGTAATCTCTGTCTGCTTATCCCAAAGGGAAAGAAAGGAGCCCACAACTGCTAAAAAAATCTCAGCGGCCAGCCTAATGAGTCGCGCGGTTCCTGCGGTTGAAGCTTTTTGCGCATAACTGCTTTGCGACTTCGGACTACCGCCTTCGCTGATAATTTGTCAAACGTCACAGTTGGCTGACATCTGCTCTAGGGAACAGTTCTGGCGTAAGAACTTGCTTTGTGAACATAGGCCATGTTCCCAAGCCGTGTTCATGTGCTAAGGCGTGCTGTTTCATTTGCTTAAATGTTCGTGGAAGGGTATTAAAACGAAGCTTTTTTTGCCTCTCTCCCCCTAACTCTGCGAGCGCTGGATGTTGCATGATGCTGTATTGACGATGATACAACTTGAGCCACTGGGTCATCATCATCATCCTATATGTATGTCCACTGCAAGACGAAGGAAAGAAACGAAGTCGGCTGCAGAGAAGTGAAGAAGTCAGGAATAGAAGCAGTCGAGTGTGCAGAGAGAAGTTAAGTGAACAAAATCTGAGCAGAGCAATAATAGAACAACGAGCGTTGAGTTACATAGAAGTGAAGAAGGAGAAACGAAATGAAGAGATTTCAGTTTTCAGTAAACACAAAAAGAGTTTTGCTTATAACGAGTTACTATATATGCATGGTATCCACGAATCTTTTTCGGTGTTATTCTTTCTCGCCTTTCGTCAGTAGTCCGAGTGGCGCCATTCGCTTAGGTTGTGACCGGCATTGGCTGTTCGGTCGTTTATGAATTCCCTCTAGAACCTAATGAAGCGCACTTGGCCCAACAGTGTCTATTAAAAATTTTGCATAATTGATCTTAGTTTTTTAACTAATTAGGTGGCTTATAAAATTACTCTAAGAAGCGCCACATGACGTCAAACCTTATGTCAGTGGTTTCATTCACCTGCGGTTAACCACTTTTGCAGCGAAGCTGTATAGCTCCACCTCCTAATAGGTCTGTCGTGTCCGTAGCCAAAGTGGGGAGGTGCGTGCGCTGCTGAGTTGCTTGCAGCACCCGCAGAGGCGCCTCCACGCATACAGATAACGTACAACTTCCAGATGCGCTTGAATTAAAGTGGAAGGAAACATCAACAGATATGCCGTATAGAGATACGCAAGAGACGATTAGAGTACTGGTGGAAGAAAGCAGGAAAAAGATGGATACGACCTGATCTCTTAAAATTATAGGCAGCGGTACAAGGTAGATTTTCGAAAAAAAATAGAAAAATATTAATGAGAGGTATACAAGAATGCTAGAAAAAGAACATGTATTCTATACCTGATGAAATCAAGCAGGCTAGGTGACTATTTGTCACCGCCCCGTTTCAAAGGGGATGCCATTAAATCATCATCATCATTTTCATCTGCTGCAGCGGCGGCGCCGGCCGTGCGGGGGAAAAAATTAAGAACCAGAAAGCTTGCCTTCGTGCATTATGTTCGCCGCAAGCGTTTCCGGTAAATATTCCGGCCGCATAAGCTGCAGTTGCCGGGAAGCGGCAACTATGGCATATACGAAGCAGGGAGTGGTGTATAACTACACTTTCGTATGTAAAAGAATAACGCGCGCAGGAACTGATTTATGTGGTGACAGTGCTATGGGAAGGCCACGTACAGTGAGGACTCCTGACGAGCGGTGTGCATACGAGGCTCGGCGAAAGCATGGTTAAGTGCATTTCTCATATTTCTGGCCCACTCTTTGTGGGTAAAAAGAAGCAGCGGCGCAAGCCACGTCGCAGGCCGTTGAAACGTCTTAGGCTAATAATTAGGTAAAGTGCACGTTGATCTCGCGATGTGAATAATTTGAAGCTCCGTCACAATAGGTAATATTTCAATCTGTTTACACTACAGCTTCGCTGTTCAACGACCTTCGCAGCGTGGATTGGCGACGAGTTTCTTTTTTTTTAATCCTTGGTTTAAGTAACATGAAACACCCGGTATAAATTATTCGTTTAACTTTTCAGTGTTCATCTGTATATATATATATATATATATATATATATATATATATATATATATAGTTTCTTTTTTTAATCCTTGGTTTAAGTAACATGAAACACCCGGTATAAATTATTCGTTTAACTTTTCAGTGTTCATCTGTATATATATATATATATATATATATATATATATAGTGTCGTGTTGCATGAGTGAGTGAGTGAAATAACTTTTATTACAGGTCCGGCGAGGACGCGAACTCGTCGCGCACCCGGTGTTTCTGATGCATTCGATTCTTGTAGTGCAAGGGCCCATCAAAACGCGCCAAGCGTCTCAACGCGCTGGTTTGCCCGCGAGGAAGGATGTTCTATGCCGCTTGTCGGCGCATGCATCCATCGCGTTACGATTTCAGCACGGGGCGTGTATGCTAAAGGTCCTGTGTTCGAATTCTCCATTCGGACAATTATATTGCTACGGACCAGTATTTACAATGACGAAGAGGCGAGCAGTGTAAGGACGACGATGATGATTAGAGGCTAGTGTAGGGTGTTGCCTCTTGGCCTAGGGCGGCGTATTTGTTTGTAAATATACTTGTATATTTACTTGTATACTTGTATATATACTTGTATACTTATATAACTTCTCGTCTGTTGTTAATACGTAACAATATTAACGATTATTTATTTATTTATTTATTTATTTATTATTTATTTATTTATTTATTTATTTATTTATTTTATTTATTTATTTATTTATTTATTTATTTATTTATTTATTTATTTATTTATAGCGCTGTATTAGACTGAAAATGATGACTTTGCAAAGTCACAAATCCATGTACTAACCGTAACTCCCAGGCTGGCTAAATCACCCTGACTGCAGCTTCCGCAGGCATTATTAGCGTCATAGTTCCCTCCAGTAATCCTTGTATGAAACTCTATTCTTAAAAATGGCAACTACTACGTCACTACACCGATCCTAGATGCAGCTACACGTACATCAATGTGCCTAGAACTTGGGATAAGCTTCGCCTTAAAGAATGGAGCTGGGCAGGCCATGCGATGTGTAGGGTAGATAACCGGGGCACCATTCGAGTTACAGAATGAGGGTTTATGGAAGGGAAGTGCAGCCGAGAACGGCAGAAAACTAGGCGGGGTGATGAAATTAGGAAATTTGCAGGCACAAGTTGGAATCAGTTGGCGCAAGACAGGGGTAATTGGAGATCGCTAGGATAAAGGAATTCGTGCTGCAGTGGACATACAATTAGGCTAATTATGATGATTTCAGGGAAATATGACAATTTTGCATCCAAGAGGAAACTTTAGCTCTGGCCCAACTCCGATGCCGCCGTTTCAAATGCATGTAAACCGCAAAAAACGCTTTTCTGAAATAACCCCAAATTGCAACAATTGCTAAATGCGACAAAGTTAATAAAAATAGGCCCGACTTTAATGAAATTTGTTGCATTTGAGAGAAAAAAATTACATTACAGTGATTGCTGGAGGCGAAAGATCGTTTTAAAGTCTGCATTCTTTAAAAGGAAGTTTCAAATATTGGTAAGTTTGAAAAAAAAAAAAAAAAACGATAGGAGCAGGAGGTTTACAAATTTTTCGATCTGCAACAAAAACAGATATCTCAGTTCTGTCAAATGCATCCGTTGGAGCTTTCAAAGGGGACAAAACCTGATATATCAATTTACGGTGTACGTGAGCCTGTTACATTGTTTAAAAGGGCTTTGCAAAAGTCATACTCACATATAAGTGGTATACTTAATATCCGTGTATAATACATCAATTTCGTCCGCTTTAATTTTACTATTAGAAGCAATTTACACATTTGTGATATCTTTTCTTAGCACTGAGTTACCGAGTTGTAAACATTATAGTCCTGTTATCAGAAAATTTGCAATTTTCAGCACTTTCTATTAAAAATTGACGTCTAAAATTGAAAATTTGCGACCGACAGTCACTAGATTTTTGTTTACCTTTAACTGCAACAGACGTCATGAAATTTGAGGGAGTGGATGCCGAGAAAAACGTTTCTTCATTTCCCATGTATTTTAGGTAGGCGCCTCTGAGCTAAAGGTTCCTCTTAAGAGGAAGCTTTAGCTCGGGCCCAACTCCGAAGCGGCCTATTCAAATACATGTAAAACACAGAAACGCTTTTCTGAGATAACCCTTGGACCGATTTGAATGACGTCTGTTGCATTTGAGAGAGAAAGTTAAATTCTAGTGAGTGTTGTAAGCAGAATTTCGATTTAGGGCCTGAAGTGTTAAGCAGAATTTTCAAAAATTTGAAAGTTCGAAAAAATAGAAGCCCGAACTTTACAAAAATAATAGCTATGCATAAAGAACAGATATCGCGGTTCTGTAAACGCATTCATTAGACCATTCAAAGCGTAGAAATTCGATATGTCAATTATGACATATCGAAATTATGACATATCAATATGTCAAAAGTTGCATTTCCGTATCACTAATTAGGCGAAGCTTTATAGGTCCACAAGTGTCGGCGGTGGTGGTGGTGGTGGCAGCGGTGTCACGTTGAAAAGTGGGCCGATCCTGGCGATAGTGCAGAAACGGTCCAAGCTCAATGGCACATACCAGGGACAAAAACGAAAGAGAGAAAGAAATAAAGAGAGAAAGAAAGACCGAGAGAAATACAGAGTGAGAAAGCGATAGAAATATACAAAATCGGCACTAAGGTCGGACAAAGAAAGAGAGAAAGTGAGAGACAAAGAAACAGAGAGAGAAAGAGAGAGAGAAAGAGACAGGGAAAAATAAAAAGAGAGAAGGAAATAAAATCAACACGAATGTCAGAGAGAAAGAGAGAGATATAGAAAGAGAGAAAGAAATAAAGAGAGAGATAGAGGAAGAAAGAGAGATAAAGACTGATAAATAGACAGAGAGAAAGAGAGAGAGAAAGAAAGAAATTCACCACGAAGGTCAGATACACACACGACAAGCTTCGCGTACCCCCATTTTCTCGACAGGGGAAGGGCTGCATGGTGATTTTTACAGCGAAGCTGTTAAAGGGATACGGACAGAAAATCTGAAAAAATTTACGAAAATGCTGAAAATGAATCCTCAGTGTGTGACTACACCGAAAAGAAGCAGTCACTTAGTTCATTTTTGAGCCGATGACTTTATTTTTGGCGTTCTTGTGAGCGCGCGCCTCGCCGCCCTAACCGCGGAAGTTGGATGACGTGACGTCACGACACCCACGTCGGATAGCCAGCCGGCCGGCCGCGGTCATTCGAAGAGCGCCGACGCCGCCATCGCGAGCATGGATTCCAGTTCTAGTGCCTCTGCCAGCGATGAGTACACGTCTGAAGACGAGGACCATTCCAACTCGGCAAGAAATATTACCGCTGAGGGTTACGAGCCTTCCGCGTCAAGCGACGAAGAAGAGCAGGCTTTTTCCAGAGCGCACGCAGGCGAGGCAGCTGCAGGGTACTTCGGCACTGCGTGGATGACTGAATAATAGTTTATGTCATCGGCGTGAGCAACTGCTGTGAGGTATCAGTTCCTCAGACACCCTCACGTCCACTTCTCCAGCCGCCTGACAGATGGCAGCCCCTGTCTGACGTTCTCCCCAGTTTTTCCCGCTTTTAGCCTGTGGAGCAGCAGAGCTGTGTGTGTGCCTGCCCCGCTGCCATGTAGGACTGATCTCGTGAGTCGCGCTCGCACACGCTAGCCTTGTATTGTTTTACTATGCTTTACCAACATTTTTAAAGAGATTACTGCTTTCGTGCCCAGCCTCGGGCATCTCGCCCCAGCCTCGCCCTCACACTGCTCAAGAAGGCTCCATGTGAACGAAAACAGTACCGACATCTTTTCGCCTCCTCTTTTCAAAGGCTCCGCTGATCAATTCTGCCTTGCATTTTCGTGAGAAGACCGATGGCACAGCGTCAGGGTTTAGGCGTTGCCTTTTGAGCGGCTTTTCAGCACAGCCGGGCTAGTCACATAATCATCGTCGACGAAGTGGTTCGCGCAAATGAAGTCATTTATTAGAGGTCTCCAGGCTGGGCGTGATGGCTGACAGGCAGGTATCCGAAGTTCACGCACCTTTTCGTCTCTGGGAAACGTGTGCGATGGCGTGTCACGACCGACGATGCTGTTATAACAGCAATGTCTGGGCATTTCCTTTCGCCGCGATGAATGCGTCAATATCAAGCGACCACCGCGTGAAGGCGCATGTAAGACGCACCACCTGCGTGGAGCGCCGACGAGGATAATGTTTTAGACGGACCACGTGCGAAGATCGCCGAAAGGGGTTAAACAAACGCTGCAAGGGACCGACATCCCCGGAAACACTGCGCTGTGGCCGACCTTGGCCGCGCGCACGCGCGCAGGTGGGTGTTATGATGTCAAATTTCAGCTTCAGCCGGCGGCCGCTTGGAGGCAAGGTGCAACAGAAAATCGCAAAAAAAGATGGTTCTCGTTTTTTGTGTTCAAAGCAGTTTGTTTTATTTGTCATTTTCAACATTTCAACTTTTGTTCCGATGCAAAACACCACCCGCCAACCTTTGTGTCCATATCTCTTTAAGGGCTGTCTCCGATGGTCGTGTTCACGAGTAGAAAAAAAAAAAAAAGAAAAACTCTCATTGGGGGCTCGAGCATGTTTACAGCGACGCTGTTAAGGGCTCACTCATCGGTGATCGCACATGGGAATAGAAAAAAATCTCTTTGGCCGTATGCAGGTTTTTTTTTTTTTTTTTTTATCCAGCGGCCGTGGGTGTATGTGCGAGTGAAAGCGCGCGAGGGCGAGGTATGCGCGCTTTCACGGGGAGCCAACGCACGGCGGAGAGCAAACGCGACTTCCCAGTGGAGGGGGAGCGGTGGGAGAGGAGTGCATCGAGGCACCCTAGACTGTGCGTGAGCGTGCCGCTCTCCCACTGCGGCGCATGCGTGCAGCCCTGCCGGCCTCTGCCGCCTGTGTCGCAGACTCTCTGTGGGCTCTCGCCCGCCTCTCCCCTAAGTGTCGACATCGGCGTTTAGCCGTTCTGTAACGTAGCCAGCGTTTTGACAGCGGTTGTGTGCGGTCACACAAACAACTCGCACAACTGTTGTCGACGGCGGTGGCGTTTTGCCCGCGTTCACACCAAACGCGCGCGGCGTTGGTGACGTGTTTATGAAGTGCCAACCTTTGCCGTACACCCTATGGCGGTGTGCCGCAGCGGCCATAAGGCCATAATCCTGGTGGTAACTAAATAAATGAAAACCACTGGATCAAATACATTTCTCATTCATTAATAGTTCAAATAACTAATTACACCATCACATCTTAATAGTAATAATGGGAAATATATAATTCCCACCATAGTACAACTTCGCTGGTCTTCCATCTCCACTCCAGTAGAAATGCTGACAGTTTTGTTCTTGAGGTTTATGTGTAATATATCAATTTTGTCCGCTTTACATATAATATCAGATGCAAATCACAGAATTCTGATATCATTTTTCATTGCTGAGATACAGAGTTGTAAACTTGATAGTCTCGTTTCTGAAAATTCGCAATTTTTGCCAATTTTTATAAAACATTGACGACCGAAATAAAACATTCGAAACCAACAGCCACTACGGCAGAAACAGCCACTACGGCAACAGGCACTACGGCAGACGGCAGAAATCCGGTTGAAGTGTCCATATAATTGCTATCGCAATAAAACGAATTCTCCTTTTACATGTATTCAGATAGGACCGCCTGAGCGCCTTCGCTCAGGCGTATAGGATGTCTCAGCTGCTTTAGTGCGCCGAGCGACAGCATGTTCGGTATAAGCCAGCAGAGCAACCTGCGTTAAAGTCCCAAATTTTTGCTGTGAAACATAATTTTTGATTATTATAAGATTAAAGTTAGCTTGTGTATGCAACAGTCTAATAGGCAACGAAATTTTCTGTCTGTTTTTTTAGCAAGTAATTTGCAATTTTTGTTTGGTACGATACATTTACTGACTCCACATTGGAAGTCGACCAGGTGTTTGTACGTGTGTGGCGGTGAAAGCCGACGATCTGGCGAAAACGCTCAGTGAACCAGGTACATCGAAGGAGGTGTATCTTTTCTTAAACCTCCTTGGGTACATCATTGTTATTTTAAGGCGAAGCATTTCAATTTTGCTATTTTGAGAGTATATCCGCCTACGTCTTGGTGCTCTCATGGTGCTTTCGTTGACTTCGTATGTACGAAAATTGGCATAATATGAGAAGAGTGTATGACGAACATAAACGATAGGTGATTAGATGACTTTCATGGCACGCGTGTCCTGTAGGTCTTGAAACAGCCGCCTAAACCTTGGTGCTTTCATGGTCGTTTCGTGAACTTGGTAAGTAGTAAAACAGGCATAGTATGACAAGAGCGTATGATGAGCATAAATAATAGGGATGACATGACTATCATGACATGTGTGTCATGTAGGTCTTGAAACAGCCGCCTACGTCTTGGTGCTCTCATGGTCGTTTCGTTAACTTGGAAGGCTCCTCACACACTGCTTCGCATGACATCGATTCCCACAGGGCGTGGGATCTGCCGTCTCTTTTTTTTTTTCAGTGTATACAAAATGCAGTACCAAGCACACCTGTAGATTTTTTGTGAACACGGGGCGTGCGTACAGCTTTGTATTGCACAGAGGCTAATATTTTATCGTCCTTGTGGTATTTTACAGCGAAGGTGTTAGCCTTTGGTTGGTAGGGGATTTTTCGAGGCGTTCCACCCTGTGAAAGTGTATGTACAGTGAAGCTGGTGTGGGCATTAGACAAGTACCAGCACGCCAACTGACATTAGATGATGTTGCAGAAGCAACAGGTCAGTAGTCGAGATAAGCAGGAGACATTTAGAGTAATGGTGGAAAAAAAAAAGCAGGGAAGTGATTTAGACGACCGGATCTCTTGCAGTCTTAGGTAGCGGTACCAGGTAGACTTTGAAGAAAAAACAAGATTGAGGAGATGTATACAGAAATGCAGACAAAAAACGTGTGTAGCATACCTGATTAAATAAAGCAGGCTAGGTGACCATTTGTCCCCGCTCCGTTTCAAAGGGGACGGCATTAAACCATCATCATCATCTTCTATGAGAGCTGGAAGCTTGGTGGTTCCACCAGCATGATAATGATGGGCATAGCACATGTATTTGCCTAAACTTGGCCCTTGTGACTTCGAACGCTTCGAACGGGTTCGTAATTTTGCAAATGAATAATTTCCAGCAAAATATTGCGCTTCAAAAACAATTATTCGTAGTGTTGAGGCATGTACACCGAATCCTATTGTCCTCGGTGTTTAGAAAAGTAGAATTTCTTCAAAGTTCGGGTCAATAAAGGCAGCTACAGCGCTGTAAACAAAACCACAAGAGCGTATAAAGCTACTATAATTAAGTTTAGACAAATCCATGTATACTAACTATCGTTTCTATGATAGCTGAACGATTGCGGTGTCAGACGTCCGTCAAGTAATTTTAGTAGTAAACTCTATGACCATAAGCACTCCGATTAACGCACTTCTGCTTCACACTTGCCGAGTTTGTCTGCTTTGTCGACTGATCCTCTTCTTTCGCCTGTCCGGCCAGCTCTCCGGTTTCCTCTCATCTTTTTGCGACAGGCTTCATGCTTTCTCGCGACGGGATCGGTTTCTGCCTGTTTTCTTTCTTCTGAACTCCTGCCTTCGCCGGTATCGGTATCCGCACTTGCCTCCACTACTGCCACCACTTACAAGATTTCCTTCCCTACGGCTACTCAATTTGCGGTTCCAGAATATCCTCTATACCATGGCACCATTCACCTCCTGACTTACCCGTTGAATCAGAGCGGCAGCCGAGCTAACACCCAACGACCTTTGCCTGCCGACTTCTGACGGCTTCCGAGAGGCGTGCTTGTAATCTGTGGACGAATAAATAAATAAATAAATAAATAAATAAATAAATAAATAAATAAATAAATAAATAAATAAATAAATAAATAAATAAATAAATAAATAAATAAATAAATAAATAATAAAGGAAGAAAGAAGGACATACGCAAAAGCATTCAGGAAACAAAAAGTACAGACGATCAAACCAAAATCTGTAGAAAGATGCTGAGACCGGACAATCCCGGCCTGAGTATCACACTTCCCGGTGGTGAGAATGAAGATGAAAAAAGAAAGAAAGAAAAGAATCAGAAAACGAAAAGTAAAGAAAATCCGTGAAGTGAGCAGGCTAGCGCCGGAGAAGTAATCCGAAGACATGCGCAGAGATGGTGGAATCAAAGCAAGGATGTTAGGAAACAGAGGAAAACAGCGTGATGAAAGACCCCCGTTCCAATCGGATGAACAACGCAGTCGCACCTAATACCACGACACCTGCGCAAGAAAGGAACAAGGAAAGTTATACGAGCTGGGTGCTGAAAGGTGCAAGAAGTCCCATCGCTCTAGCCCGGAGTGCAGGCCTGGTTTCTCTCCTCAGTCGCGTCCGCCCACATCTCTCGCTGCTCGTCTCGGCTTGCAAAAGGAGATTTGCTCCCGAAAATCTATATTTTCTTGAACCGGCGAATGTCAAAAAATAAGAAAGAAAGAGAGCAGAAAATAACTATGAGGGGAGACGTCGGTAAGAGATGGAGATACGAGCTCATCACGTGTGTAATCTGAGCGCATCTTTCAAAGGAGCCGCCTACAGTTTGCACTTCTCTTTCTTGGTCCTGTTCTCACCAATGGGATCGCAGCTCATTGGTCCTTCTCCGGCTGACTGTGCGAAAGTTTAATAAAATAAATAAATAAATAAATAAATAAATAAATAAATAAATAAATAAATAAATAAATAAATAAATAAATAAATAAATAAATAAATAAATAAATAAATAAATAAAGTTTATTTGATTTTGGTCTCTGGGAACTTCGTGATTAGATTAGACTATTAGACGATGAAGTCATCAGACGCACGTATACTTCATCTGCTTATTGTTTTTTAACTTTGTATTTATGTTTCACCGGGAAATCTGTCTCTTCGGTGCTTCGAAATTCTCAGATAATGTAGGGCCTCCATCGCATGTCGCGCTACTCTCTCATCACTCAGCACTGTATAAGATCTAGCGGAGTGTACCTCGCTTTCGAAGTGCTTTCGTTAGAAGGACAAATGACACTTTAACCTTCTTATCTTAGAGATCGGTGAGTGAGTAAATGAATGAATGAATGAATGAATGAATGAATGAATGAAATGTTTCCGCTGCATGCCGAGTAAAAACCACAGAGAGAAGGCTCCTTTGAGTCCAAGTGCTGTGAAGGTACAAAAGCATGGATTGTCTTTGTTGGGTGGTTGGCTGGTCGTTCCTCACTGATATGAGCATCCTATCCAAAGAAAGAACAAATGTGAATCTCTCTGCATCGTGTGAGTATTCCTCTCTTTAATGGTAATATATCTGCATTGCAAAGGTGTTCATTGACTCCTTCGCACAGGCGTCAAAGTCTTCTGACAACTTGTCATTTTATCGCAAATTTTCGGTAGTTCTTCTTTTTTCCTTCCTTGTATTAGCCTACATGTTCCTGCTTGTAATTTCCACTCTAGTTAAAACTAGCATTAAGGACACACGGCAGTATGCATTGCCGGTCAACGTTCAAAAAATACATTCCTAGCGCGCTATAACGTAAAATGTTTCCTAACTCTGTTGATTCCAATTTCTGCAATGAGCCTCCACGATTGCTCAAAACATTTTCGGGCCACTCCCAACTTCGCCTGTCTGTCACGCGGCGTCACAAAAACCGTGATAACTCTCCGTCTGATATAACGTGTACACACTGATTATGCAGGATTAAACCGCACAAAAGAAAAATAATCATTCCTGATTCGATGCCTTTTCACCATTAGCTCTCTGCTATTGGTCCAATGTTTTCTGGCTACGCCCACTTCGCCTGTCTGTTACGCGACCTCACAACACCGCGAAAACTCACCACGTCAAAGTGACGTGTACTCAAAAATGCATTAATACGCCGAACAAAACTGAACATTTTTCTGAATAGCCACAGACTGCCCCGTTCCAAAAGGAATAGAAGATGGCTGCCCGCCGATCACTCAGGCCCTCGCTACTCGCACCTGCCATTGAGCATGTATTTATTTGTGCATGGTAAACCTTCTTGCGTGGCAGTAAAACGTTATCGAGCCGTTTCGGCATGCATACGACATCGCTCTGCCAACTCTTCCTTGTTGAGGATCTGTCTTTGCGGCATTCTTATCCTTCCGTTGCACGCCCTCTTCATGCGGTTATCTAATTTCACTGGGCTGGCTCAGCCCAATCGAAGCCTTCTCCACTAGAGCGTGCTCCTCACCTCTCGTCAGCCAATTAGATAAAAAAAATGCCACGCCTGCGCGGCACACGCATCACAGTCACAGCGTAAGCTGGACGAGCGTTTCGACAGTACTACCTAGTAATTTGAGTGAATGCGTAAGAAACGCGCTTGGGACGCCGTCGCGCGTGCAAGCCGACGCGTTCCATCACCGATGGCTAGCGCCGTTCGGCCCAGCCAAGCGGCCAACAATGCAACTACGGCTGTCACATTCGCTCCCATTGCAACGCGCCCGACGCGGCCTGCTTGGGGGCGCCGTCGCGCGTGCAAGCCGACGCGTTCCATCGCCGATGGCTAGCGCCTTTTCCGCTCTAGGATAGCAATAGCTTGCGTGGCTCACTGGTAGAGTATCCGCCTCCCACGCAGCGGGCCTGGGTTCTATCCCGGCGGAGAGCGGGTACTTTATTTCGCATGCGATAGCGGCCACGGGGCGGCGGTGGCGGCATCATCGCGACCCGAAACGGCTATTGGAATGAGTCCATAACAGCTTACGCTGTAAAAACGCTGAGTGTAGACAATATAATTGGTTTTGAAAGCAAACAAAGGTGACCTCCTATAAACGAGGAGAGTGTTTGGGTTGTTCAGACAACGCTGCGGGTCACCGCCCGATGCTTGCGTCGGTGGTTACGTAAATTTGACGTCAAGAGTTTGGAATCAAAACAGTTTGGAATCATTTTACGTTATAGCGCCCCTAAACACGCAATCAAATCACATATGCATCGCATCGGGTCGCTCAGCATTTTTTAGGTTTCTTGCGGGGTCGTTGGCTTTGGACTTTGACTTTGATTCAGTGTGCATGGGAGAAAGCTTCGCGTTCAGCCATCTTTCTTTAAGAAACGGGCTTTGATTTTCCTTAAAACCTCGTTCGCTCTACAGCTGGACCATTGGAGAGCGCAGTACAGACACGCCTGTTTAATTTGCGTGTTCCTCTACAAAATGTACGAGAAGAAGCTCTAGCTCTTGCCACAAGATTGGTAATTTACGCCAAATAGGGAAGACCGATATTAAGACGAAAGCCTCACTTTGTCGTCGAACAGACGTTTCTATAAGAAGACGGAAATAATTAGCGTCTTTAGATCCCCGCATAGACACTTAAATTTCGCAAGCAGAAAGCACGCGACGCCGCGTAATCCACGGCAAAAGCGCAGACGAGTTGCATAGCCCTTCGTCCGCTTTATTGCCCACTTCTACCGAATTCGCCTGTTACTCCAACACCCCCAGAGGAGAACCGAAATTACAACTCAAGCAGTAAATTAAGTGAGGCCATCCAGGGGAGGATTGCGCACAGTGGAAGGCAGAGGGCGTGTAATAGAAACTGCATTCGACCTGTCGAGAGCGCAGGTCTCTAGTGGCGCCACGAAAGAGGCGAATTACGCCAATCGCACTTGGCACACAGCGTGACAGGTATGGTTTTGCGAAGATGGCGTCGCCAACCTAAGCCATTTGGGTTGCTCGAACAGGCAGGTGTAAGGAGCAGCTCGTAGCATCTCATCTCCCAAGTAGAGCTCGGCTAGCGACGGGGAGCACAAGTCTAGATTAATCCATAAGCCTCCTTCGTCTTTTACCTGAGACTCTTCGAAGAACACTTCCATGCTGTACCAGTTGCTCTACTCTTTACTAATCCACGTAACTGGGGCGCCGTTTAATTAAGTTCCTCGAAAACAGGACGACGACAGCTTCTTTTTTTTTCTCAGCAGCATTGCTCTCTCTTCGTATTATGGTCTTATTGCTCTTACCTTTAAATATATTTTACTCCCCAGTTTGACACAAGGAATTGTTGTCCATGTTAGGGATTATTTGTGGCACTTTTATTACAAGGCATTCTCGTCGAACCGAATTTTCCCGAAAGAAAAAGCCCTAGTTCAGAGTAGCGTTAGACAGCCGTTGTCTATTTGTTCCAGATTGTTGATGCCTTTTCTTTAGCTGAACTCGCAATACGACGCTCAAGGCACACCAGCCTATAGGGCACGCTGCTCGACTGTGACTAGTTCGTGTATCAAACGTCCTCTGCCGGATTTATAAGACAGACAGAACCAGCCCACGAAGAGTTTGTTAATATCTCTCTTGGAGTCGCCATAATGTATTATCGTCTGTTGTGAACAGCTGCTCGAATGCATTCAGGATGCGCCTCACACTCATGGCCAAGAGAATGGAGAGAACGTATTCTTAAACGCTCATGAGAAAGTTGGTCCTCTTACAGCGTCGTCTGGTAAAAGGCTTTTTCGATTGTGAACCTCTACTGCGGCACGTACGCGCACAGCACGTGCAGTTAGCAGCCGCAGGCGTTAGGAGTCCATTGACCTTTGGGGAATGAAAGCCTGCAGGTTGACTTCAAATCATCTTCACAGGCATAAGTTAAGATGCATAATGCTAAAACTTCGCACGCACTGAGTGGTGCAATACCCGTGCGTTGCAATGCACCCGACGCAACATTTTACAAATATGATATATTTTACGCAGGACACCTCGTTTTTATTCGCCCAGTCGCATCTATCATACCTCTAGACGCTCGCCGATAAACTCTCTAGACGACAGCGATCTTATTAGCCATGCTAGCGACACGTGTATCGCTATTCTCTCTTAGGGTCTTACTCTCAGATAGCACTAGAGAAGCGACCAAAGAAAAAAAAATCACTGACGATTACGATTCCCTAATGCGAAGTTTCAACGCACCTCTATACGTGATTTCATTTCGCGATATGTATATAGGCTGACGTGGACTATATGTCTTGTGCGGCACGTTGCAAATGGAGCGAAGTATGGCGCGACTGCCCCGCTAATCGGCAGATCGCGAGAAGCAGCGCGTGGGTGACGCGTGCGCGCGATTCACAGCAGCTGCCGCAGACAGACCTCCGCTCATGCACCGCTTTGTTTCCACACAGACGACGCGCGCTACTCTGGCGCCATCTCGTAGCCATCGTCGCCGCAAAGCCCGTCTGGCGCGGCACTACGCTTTTCTTCTCACGCTTTCGCCATACCTTCCTTCTCCGCTTTCCTCCTCGCGTTCTCTTCGCTATCGCAGTCTTTCATCTGCCGCTGCGCTCCGCGTTCGCTTTCATCCTTCGCTGTGCTCGTTCGTTCGTTCGCTCGGTTACCAGCTAGGGACAATTCCGACTATCGCTGCAGCGCCTAAAGCTGCGCTCTAAAAGAACAGAAGACGACAAGTACCTTTCGCTTTATTGCATCGTTAAATCGAGCAATGGCGTTACGCAAGGGGGTCAATACCTCTTTTACCGTTACCAGTTTCATCACTCGCCTCAAGACAGTGCGTTATAAAGTCAGTGAACTTCTGCTTACGCAGCAAGGAACACATGCATCTCCGCGTGGGCACACACACGCACCGAGCCGTGTATATACTATTCTACAATACCATATTGGACTCAACAGTCGTGCTCACACGAATTCAGTACAATGCATCCGGGTATGCGGCAATAAACACGGCCGCCTGCAACCCGCAGGCTGCTGTCAATTACGAGAAGAAACCAATCAAAACAAATTAAGAACAAACAAAACAGCCAGACAAATTAGAATTTTCGCCGCGGGCGCCGTTGTTGTCTGGTTTTAATCTGCTTTTCATCAGAATTTCTCATTAAGTCATGCCACATATTTTCCATCGAGCTCTCTCTTTTCTATTGTAGACGCAAATATTCCAGCATTGAAGACATGCGCTGCGATTTTCACAACACTCCTTGTCCGCTTTTGCTCCCTCTCCAGGCAAACACACTACCCTTGCCTACATCCCCTCCCCACTCCCCTTTCATTGCAACATTTACTGCGATGAGCTTTCTTTGCCTCATTTGGGCACTATGAGTCCTCCCCATCCACCCACCATGTTTACTACCTTATGCATTCGTGTATGCCTACTAAACCTAGCACTTGGGAGTGTCAGCTAGCGCCACTAACAACCACAGCGACAGATGTGGAACGTACTTTCTACGGCAAAAGTCACGTGGTACGTGACCTTAGGAGCTTGCAACTGGAAAATAAAACTTCAAATACTACTCTAGGTGTCCTCACAGATTAGTTATATTTGGGGGAATAATCGATTGCACCGCAGATTAACAGCTGCGTATGCAGTAACTTTACCTTATTTTGATTTAGAGTGTTCGATTTCCTTTGCGGGAAAGCGGAATCGCAAGCCCGAATTCTGAAACAGGACATGACTCATCTCCGTGCAGTCGAGGAAATTATTTCCATGCATATAAAGAGGAACGAAGTTTCTCCGACACCTACAGCGCTTGAGTGGAAGTGGCATCCGACCACCGCCTTCAAACTACCGTGTTTTGGGTACACGTGGGCGTGGTCGAAAGAGAGTGAGAACCACACAAACAAGAAAAGCTGTGAGAAAACGGACGTACCGAGACGTGTACGTCACTAATTAATTATGCAACTCGTTAGCCGCCTAATAGCGTGTGTCGTGCGAGCCGTAGGTTTTATAGGCAGGCGAACCCTGTCTCTTAGGCCCACGCCAAATTAACCTCAGCAAAACAGATTGCAGCTGCGAAGCTTCGAAAGACCAACCCTTCGTTTCGCTGGCGAAATTCCCACCGTAACGACGTTCTATGCATTCTTCACTTGTCTCTATTTCTATAGAAGTTTTCACGTACTATGTGAAAGCTACCGATGTTTAATTAAGCGAAGCCCCGAATGCAAGCAACCAATTGCGAAGAGTGCTAGCTCGCGTGACAACCTATTTTGTCATCATCTCGGGCCACGGTTTTTTCTTTAACTTTCTATCTCACTCTTTTCGCACACATGCGAGACGCTAGCATAATAAACAATGTTTGTGCCGCGCGCGGTTTTACTCGCAGGAGCGCTCATTGAAGAGGCCATCAGTAATGAACACCGACGCGCCTGTCATCACGGAATTAGCGGGCGAACAGCGTCATATTTCTCTAGGCAAAATCAATAAATAGCAGACAAAGAAAGAAACGTCGTAAATATGGACAGGCGCGAACGTACCTGCTGAAATGGCAAACATAGCGGCTCTGCTATGCGGGTTCATATTGCATCAACGACGAATAAGAAAATAAGAAAAAAAAAATCATTTTCTGGGGGATTATCGCTCAGTCATTTTGGGACCATCGCAATTTACGAAGATTCTTCCATCGCTCTCTTTAGCCACGAGCTACCAGTGGCTTAGGGAATATTTGTTAATTTTGAATGACAGCCCGAGCAACTGAAGAATTCTAATTGTAAGCAGCTAGATGCCGCAAACAGCTGAAATGTCATCACACTTAATGCAGCACGAAAGAAAATTACAACGTAAACAAATGAAGAAAATTATTTCTGGCAAACAATTCCAAATGCAAGCACAGTTCATGCACCATAGGGCGTTGACGTAGTTATCACAAAAGGCCGAATATAATCGTACGATAAAACTAAAAAAAGGAATAAAAATAGTTTGCCCATAGAATGAAAAAAAAAAGAAAAGCTGGCAGCGTAAAAGGCCTACTATCGCACTATGGCAACCAGCATGATCTCACCGTGACGTCATAGGCACCAAGTTGGAAATAAAAGGAAGAGGAGAGACAAATGCATTACGAAGTAGCCCGAGAGGCCACACCACCACCACCACGACCACCACAACAGCAGCAACAACAACAACTTCTTAAGCATGAAGTTCGGGGTGTTTTGGTGAGTAGGGCATCCTAGAAAGAAGTTATTAGCGCAGTCCTGTAACATATGACACGATGGGCAGCCAGAAAGGCCAGAAGAGTAAAAAGAAAGTGTTTCGATATCAGGCTGAACGCACCAGATTGAAATCTTATCGAAGAACTGACATTAACAAAAATGCTTGATAATTCTCAACAGAGGAAATATTATATTCCATTGTGCATATATTTAAACTGAGTAATTCATTAATTCATTCACTGAAATCAAACGTAATATTATGCTCTAATCTCGAACATGAACGAGAAAGAGAGAGATCCCCAAGTGACGAGGAAAGCACGAAAGTACAATCGACAATTTTATGCGGTGAGTTGGCTATGCCTTTTGAGATGTAACCTGTTTGAGATGTAAGCGCGCGCCACCGTCTCGGTGTCGGTTGTCGATACGCCGCACTCAAAGGAAGCGAGAACGGGTGACGCTGGAAGAAAAAGAAAAAAAAAGAAAGAAAAACACCCTCTACAACCACACTTTTCTACATACAATCACCAACCACGCCTCCACCCTATCCACTCGCCCTCGGTTCCATAGTGAACTATGGAACCTCGCTAGACATTTCGATCCTTCCTGTCGCCATTTCTCCTTTACGACGCATCCACGGGTACCTATCGCACCTTCTCACTTCTCCTTCATTTATCTCTCCTTTGCGCGCGTACATATCATTCGCGTATGCATAGCGCGATCACTGACCCGAGCAAGTAGAATTACAATAAGTGTTCTTTTCTTCGGGAACGGCGTGCCCCATGCCTCACTCAGTAATGTGCAATCATTGCGTGATTCTCGCCCGTTCATTCCCTTTCCTTCCTAGCCACCCGCCGCCTTTTCTCTACGTACTCTCCTCCTCCTCCTCCTCCTCCTCCTCCTCCTCCTCCTCCTCCTCCTCATCATCATCATCATCATCATCAGCCTATTTTATGTCCACTGCAGGACGAAGGCCTCTCCCTGCGATCTCCAATTACCCCTGTCTTTGTCGGAGTCATGAGGGAGGTAGTGGCCGAATACTGCACCAGGGAGGCCAACCCGAACCCAAACTCCCCAATCTCCTCACCAACCCGAACCCAAACACGGACAAATGCACCTCGCCCCTTGACGCCTGCAGCGCCGCAGTTACGAACGAAGCCTCATTTCCGGAAGCAGTTTTTCACCTCAGCCCATTTTAACTGAACCTATGGTCTTTTTTTCTTTGCTTTTTTTCATTCTTGGTGCACATTCCTTGACGCTACACCACACGGTGCCGCTGAAACGCCTTGTCTGGGCAACATCTTGTTTTTCTTTCCTTGTGTTGGTTGGTTACCGTTACTTCTGAAATCCCGATATAGGTGTGCTCATAACCATCCTTCCCGACGAAAACCGTATAGCCAGGTCAATGCCCGCTTAAAAAATACATCTTTAATCCTTTAGTTTTTGTTTCCCATTTTCCAGCTAAACTTAATTAAATAAAGTTAAATAAATAAAGTTAATTAAATAAAGGTGAGAGAGCAAACAGAGAGCGAACGGACCTACACGGCCCATTCGCTCTCGGTTTCCTATCGAGAGGAATGCTGGAACGAGTGAGTAATAGTCAAGGGCTACAAGTAAAATTTCCTCTTCTAGCACGTTGAAAACTTGAAGTATTGCACCGGCACGTTGGTGTGCGAAGTTCCCGGCTAATATATCGACAGTAACTAAAAAAAAAAAAAAAAAAAAATGAAAAAGCCAGAACGATACCCTTGGGTAAGGTTCTGATGGCTAACAATATAACAAAGAAGATACACCCTGTTAAATGTTAAGCTAATCTTTCAAATACAAATCGAATTAAAAGGCCGCTTGGCGCGCATACGCTCGTATACCCCACTGTAAGCGTCAAAGCACGCGGCTGACAAGACAGCGAGAGCGGAGAAACAAGACTGGTGAGAACTTGATGGGTTTAAGAACGAGCAAACGGTTGTGTATTTATGAGGAACAAAGTCAATACAGATAAGTCTGGCGTGGGAGAACGTGCAGAGAAAACTTATTGTGGTATTTTTTTATTTCTTTGCTCTTTTTGCCCCCATACTAAATCGTCTTCCTTACCTCTCCTAGTGTCCCGTTAAGTTTAGAGCGTCTGGAGGTAGTGACCTGTGTTCTCGATAAATTTGCATATCAGCAGAGAGGCTATACTTTCCAGACAGAACCTTTTATACTTTTCTCGTTCTTTTTTTTTTACTAGATTGTCTTACATCTTTCTACTGCCGCGCTAGATAACGTTCACCTGAATACACGAATCGAGCATACCGATAAAAACAGTCTTGCAATACTACGCACTTGCAATACTATGCTGTTTTACGAGCATATGAGCTCTACGTAGCCTGTCGTTCACTTTGTTTCGTTTGAAAAAATTGGTGTACGCTTTCTGGTCGCACAAAAATGTCGCAGAATTATTCTCTAACAAGTAAGAAAGTGAGATAGCACTCCAACATTACGGTGCATTACAATGCCAATCACAGGTTTGTATTTGTGTTGTGTGACTAGGTCCGCAGCATTTGGAATGATTATTCCGGTGCACTCTAGCTGATTCATTGCCTCACTTGCAATCTGTGTACTCTCTCCTCAACAGCAATAGCAAAAATAAACCCCCTAAGTTCGAAAAAAATTTTTTTTTTGCGCGAGATCGGGAGAAGAACGCGTTAACTGAAATATTTCTAGCGACGTTATTTTCGTCGCGAATAAAATAGCTCACTGGCACGATGCGAGAATTTTGCTGCAGCTTGCTCAGCGGGAAAGCAGGAATTATAACTGACAAATAGAAAGGGAGATTGAAACATTTTCACTACCTCAACGAAGTCTAAACGATGAAGACATCAGCGTTTAATTAAATACAGACGTCGTAATACTCCCCTTGTGGACGTGAGAGATTTTCAACTTTTCGCGTCGTTTCTTTTCATGTTATAACACATTGAAACTGAGATTTTC
The DNA here is from genome assembly GCF_013339745.2 of Dermacentor silvarum. NCBI lineage: Eukaryota > Metazoa > Arthropoda > Arachnida > Ixodida > Ixodidae > Dermacentor > Dermacentor silvarum. Next base: position 203,464,049 of record NC_051156.1, read on the forward strand.
TGGTGCTTCTAAGAGGTAGTGTTCGAAACATGGTCACCAAGACGTGTTTCCAATAATCGCTTACGGTGCTTGCAGTGAACAATAGCCTGACCTTAGAGAAGGACTTTCGTTACGCCGAGAAAGCCGCCTATAAGGTGAGATTTAGAGACCGTGCAGAGGCGCCAGCATGTCTTTACACACATTTCTTTTTTTTTAATCCGTCGAGGTAAAGGCGTCACTGGTGGTGGCCACAAAAACAAAAACAAAAGTTTTCTTTTTTCTGTCAGAAGGTCAAAAAGGAAGCTAGCGTGACCAAGTTTGGCCAGAGGGAAGCTTATTTGGGAAGACAGCAACCCTCGTTCTAAAGAAAAGAGAGAGAAAAGTAAAAGAACAATTAGAAAATTCTGGAAGTTACTGCGCGTTCAGCACCGTGCAAAGTAAGAACAATAGAAAGGCATGTAGGTATCTTGGAATCGCTTCAAATACTTCAGATAAAAGGAAATCGTCCCGTTACCAGAAAAAAAAAAAAAGAAGTTTATGGAGAAAAGCAACCAGAAGAGCTCTGCAAGGGACACCTGACGCCGACATTTTAAGGCAGCACGTACGGGATTCTGATAGTGGGGTCGATCAACTTTCGTTATTTTCTGGAAATGTGATCGTTCAGTTTCACTGAGCGAGCGTGTCGGCCGGAGAGTTTTCTTTTATTAGACGAGACAACGGATGGCAAGTAGAGGAAAAATGAAGGGGGCGACTTGGGAACAATAGCGGGAAGAAACGCGGAAACTTAGGCATCCGCTAAGGACATAGAGAAATAGCATATAAATGAAGGACTAACGTAAGACAGTTGACCGTGTTTGAAGATTGTAATACGACAATGAACCAGCACGCAGGAACTGAAAACTGCGATGAACCGAGGTCTCGATCAGAGGTCGATACGCCGCTGGGTGAGGGACCGGAGGAGAGAACAAGGAAGCATCGGAAAATATGAGTTGAGGAAAAGCCGAAGCGGCAGGGACATCGGCAGGAACAGAAGATGAGTGCTCAGTGACACGGAAGCAACGAATACAAAAAAGAAGGAATAAAAATATGCGGGTGCGACAACCTAGAAAGAGGCGCAGATATATAGGTAGAGCCCTGCCCAAGTCTAAGAGGTAATGCGAAAAACTAAACATGCATAAATGGTCATGGAGAATGTAAACTCCTGTGACAGCCGGCGCAGTCTCGGAGCTGTGGGTCAAGCTTCTGGAGCACGGTGTTTGGTGTAACTGTGTGCCTCAGCGTTATGGAAGAGAGAAGAAGAGCAAGCGAGAAGTTCGAACCCTTTGACGCATATAGAGCAGCCGAAGCAATCTCCATTGGAAAACCAAATCACGTTACCCTTTGAGAAAAAAAAAGGCTTAACATCGACCCTCTAACCCCTTCTCCCCCACATTTTGCTCTTCCTTTTTCTTGATGTATTTCCTTCCATTGCTTTTCTTTTTTTGCTTATCTGTCTTCTCATTTTTATTTCAGTACTTCCTGCTTGCTGCGACACGCACGTGTCCATGAGTTCAAGGAAACTGAAGCGCAGTATTTGCACCAAAAAGAAAGAAAGAAAGAAAGAAAGAAAGAAAGAACATGGTAAACACACACAGCACTCAGAGTTTGAAGTTGTTTTGTTGCCTAAAAAGTTAGTTCAGGGTGCGGTAAGCTTTCCGCTGCTTCTACGTGTGTTTAGTTATATGAATTCGACGCTCATATAATGTTTTTGTTCTGGGGGGGGGGGGTTGCTACCTCTTGAAGAAAACCACTTTCTGGATCGCGCGCGTGTCTACTTTTCCCTGAAACCGAGGGATCTCGACTGAATCTAGATCGGGTCTTTTATCGCGACTACAATTTCGGCGGCTGCTCCGTGCGGCGTGGCCGCGCGGGCGCCATATCTTGGAAGCAATCTGCGATGTGGACAAAGTGCGCGGGAGCGCGGGTCTCATATTCAAAGCGATCTGCGATGTGAACAAAGTGCACCGAGTGCTGGTGGCTTCGTATGCGCTGTGGTTTCGACGCTTAGTTCGCGTTGAAACGAGGCGAAGCACATGGTCAATTCGCTCGAAGCTGCTGCCGCGTTTCCTTCCTCCAGCGTTTTTGTTAATTTGACACTGTGCTTGTTCATTTAGTTAGTAAACGAATGTTTACAAGATTATACAGCTTATAACACTACTATCCTTACTTCGTATAGCTGTCTGCTAATTTGCTAGCGCAATCGATGGTTCGATTTCGAGCGAAACTGCGACTATCTTGTACAATTCAAGCCTCAGAGTACCCTGAGTTGAGCCTAATTTCAAATGCGGCTTGGGTGAATGTAGAAGAATTTCTTAGATTGCAGTCTCAAATAAGCGGTGTCGCAGTGGCGCATACATTCGTCGATTCCTAGAGCAGTTCATTCCAGTCTTTAGATGTTGAAAAATGGCTTGAGCGAAAGTAATAGTTATTAACAACAACAAAAACTTAGGCCTCTGTTCTCTTCACTAAAGATCTACCTTTTCTCAGCTGGTGACTTTCAAGAGCTTGCAGTTGATTAAAGGCTTTACAACTAAATATGACGCGTACATTAATGGTTATTTTCAACCAATGAAGCGGAGTAATCGAATGCAATGTTTATGTTTAGGCACTACGCCGTACACACATTATGCCAAAATGCAAACTCTAGATCAGGCAGATGCGTACTAATCTAACGTTGCGCTTTAGTGCATACCTTTAAGTGCTCCAGAGCTATTGGTGAGATCCACTGTAAGGCATTCCGCAATCTCAAAGCACCAAAGCTCAACTGCTTTCGAAAAGGTGCTACCGAAGTCACCTCATAGGCGCCGTAGTTCCCGTTGCCATGTACTTGCGTCACAAATTGCTCCAGGCCACTACGTTTCATACATGAAAAGCTGTTCTCGCGTATAGAAGTTCACGCGCCTGAATACTGCACCGTGAACCGTCGCAAAGCCCGTACAGGAGAATGAATGGTACAAACTCCACTCGCCGTTTTCAGCGCGAAATATTGAATTGAGCCACTCCACTTCTCATGCACCCTTTCCAGCAACGGGGGACGGTTACATGCATAATAAATCACCGCGTCGAAACGATTGGTTGTCAACTCGGGCGCCGCCACTAGAGGAGACAGAAAATGAACTTTGAAAAGGAAGATAAGTGTAGTGAAAAATACGCTGAAGAGTGGAGATGAGCAGCGAGTTGCAGGTTCTCACTTCAAAGGACACCGCAGCACCGATTCCTCTTATGAACTCGCATAAAATAAGAGCAAAGCGACAAAAAAAAAAAAAAAAAAGGGGGGGGGGGGGGGGGGGGGCTCACGGATGCTAAAACCCCTTTTCCCGCCTACATAGCTCCAAGCAGATGCCTGCTGTGGGTCGAACATCCGAGTCCTTACACAACCGTGGCGCGCATTTTCGGGCATTTCTTCTCTGATTTTTATTGATGTTTTTTTTTTCGCTGTCGCACGTAGTGACGGTAATGTCTGTGCGTATGCGTCTTCAGGTGTTCTACAAAGTTTAAACCACGTACTGTAAAGCTTTACGAAATATCGTCGATGTACGGTGTTGTTGTAGTTTCAGCATTGGCTGCTTTCTGTCCAGCCATTGACTGACAATAAAAGAAAGACGGGACGATATAGCGCAGCGTAAGATTATTGCACTTAGCCGCCGTGCTGTTTCTCTGTACACCGTATAGGCGGCTACACTGCTATCTTACGGGAAGAGTGGTGCGCTAACAACAAACGATGAGATTCTAAAATACGCGATGATATAGAAGAATGGTGCTAAACCATTATCGACAGATTCGTATAGAAGGAGGGAAGAAAATAACAGTGGAATAAGGGCACGGATGTTTGCGGCGATTTTCATCAGCGTTGTGTGAACTCCAGGCGGTCATGCTTATGCATTAGGGTCCAGTTTTCTTGGTATACAATATTAGCTAACAGTGTACATTTATGACCGTGTGGTGTTTATGTGCGTGGGTTCACACATCCACCACGTTCTTGATTTCTCTTTCCTTTCTTCTTTATTGGCCCTTGCTCCCTTCCCCCCGAGTAGAGTAGCAAACCACACGCTTTTCAATTACACACTTCTGCGTTCTCTCTTTACTTTCTCTCTTAATTTATCTATGTGCGCGTTATACCGCGTGGGCATTTTAATGTCTATCTTTTCTCGTTCTCTTGACAATGGCAAGCCGAAGGGAGTTTCGAAACCATCAGTCGTGTATTGGTTGAGATGAAAACAGCCCTCGAACAGCAGAGAGCCCTATATAAGCGCACCGGGAAATTGAGAGAAATGAACCAGTGGTTCGGGCGCTGCGACGAGTGTGTTGTGTCCACAACAACACAAAGCCGATAGCGCCCGCGGCTGCAAGACGCGTGCGGCTCGATTTTTCTGTGTGGCTAGAACGTGCTCGGAATCAACGTTTTGGTTGAGGCGGAGGTGAGTGTGCGAGAAAAACTGATGACGCGTGATCCTGCGTAAAGAGGCTGGGACACGTCCGGTCATCTGTCTTAACTTTTCACACCTAAGTCTTTTTTCTGCGTACTTTTGCCATTTTTTTTTGTATGTTTGCTTGTCAAGTCGGCGAATGGCATCGATACGCCTGTCATCCGTTTGTGTGTGTTTCTATGCGCGTATACTCGTATCCACCAGAATCGCTTACTCTCGTCCGTGTCAATTATACACGAGAAATAGAAAGACGAAAAATAATAGACAGGAAATAGAAACAAATAAGACCGAGCAGCAATCCCAAGGGTGTTTCCTTTTGGGAAGTTGAGATGCCAAATGAAAATAAACGACAGGGGACGTGACAATGGCTGGCATCGCGGTTTGTTTTTCATCGCTGCGATTTCACTTGTTCTCGCAGAAAACTTGGGGAACGAACGAGATCGGTAACGATAAAGCAAACATATGAACGGCAGGATGGAGACATATACTACTTTTCCGGTTGCCGCTCTCTGAGAAAGGAGCTTTTGCAGATTTTATACAACAAGGTCATCTGTGATTTGGAAGACGGTGGTCCCGAAGTTCCACTCGGAAAGTGTTCCACAAGGTGACCTCACGAGCCATAGGAACTCTCTCAGAAATAGCTCATGTTCACGGTAGATGTCTTTCTTGGACGTTTTCACATTATTCTGGCGTAAAACACAGCACAACGTCTTACTGTATCAACGACCCTTTTGTATCCTCGTTAACCAATACACGGGGTCCGAATGAAAGTTATTTCGCTGAAAGACGTGTGTAGTAAATGTGGGCCTGTTAAATACTATAGACCACATCGACTGATGATTAAATTTCTAGGAACGCGAAGAACAGGTGGCTTTCTGACGCCACCTGGACTCGAACTCAGTACCTTGAGGTGAATGGTCAGCCAGTAGGCCACCACTAAACGGCTACTCCGGTTTGTTTGGGCATCGTGCGGGCTACGCGCGGGGCACTGAGGCTGCTCTGTATACAATTTAGGGTACTCGCACGTACGAATGCACCATGAGGGCCTAAGAGGCAATAAATAAAACATCCCTGAACGGCAATTGTCCACGATATATGCAGCATAATATAGCGGTTGGTGTGGTGCTGAATGTGTTATATGTGGTAAATATCTGTGTGGCGGTTTTAAAAGGGTATGAAAGCGAGCCACTCGGTGAGAATTCATCGGTGAAAAAACAGCGCGAGATAAGCATGGGCAAGGAAGGAACACAGGACAAGCGCTGTTATGCTGATGTATTAAGCGGGATTATGCTGTTGTATCATGCGTTCATTATTTACATAAGCGTGAGGAGTGCGAGCAGGGAGATGTACATATTTACATTGCCAAACTTAAACATTACACACACACACACACACACACACACACACACACACACACACACACACACACACACACACACACACACACCACACACACACACACACACACACACACACACACACACACACACACACACACACACACACACACACACACACACACACACACACACACACACACACACACACACACACACACACACACACACACACAACACACACACACACGCACGCACGCACGCACGCACGCACGCACGCACGCACGCACGCACGCACGCACGCACGCACGCACGCACGCACGCACGCACCCACACACCCACACACACACACACACACACACACACACACACACACACACACACACACACACACACACACACACACACACACACACACACACACACACACACACACACACACACACACACACACACACACACATCACTAACTCGCTCTGCCAACCCACGCAACGACGAATGCACATAGCTGCTCCCTTACGCGAGGACGGCCGTTTCTCCTCAATAAGGATCAATTAGCAGCAATGCTAGCTTTAGGGAGCACCACCACATGAAGGGTGTAAATCTACAAGCATATTAATCAATTATTCACATCCCGGTGGACCATTAGAGTTACAGAATGGATACCAAGAGAAGGGAAGCGGAGTCGAGGACGGCAGAAAACTAAGTGGGGTGATGAAGTAAGGAAATTTGCAGGTGCAAGTTGGGATCAGCTAGTGCACGACAGCGGTAATTGGAGATTGGAGGGACATAATAGGCTGATGATGATGATGATGATATGGTGGTGATGATTCCGGTTCACGGTGAAAACAGAAGGAAGAAAACTAAAGCTAATATATATATATATATATATATATATATATATATTACAGAAATAGTCCTTTCGTGAGTCTCACGGTATACGGAGCTTTCACGGCAACAGATGCAACCCTTGCAATGAACTCTCTACAATGCTATTCTTGACGGCGAGAAGCCTAATTACTGATGCAAACTGAGCATTTTGCACTTTCTCGGACGTGTGCTTCTACAATCCTACCGTCCCTTCTCATGTTTCGTTTTTTTGACAGCGCAGCTGTTCTAGCTAACCGTAAAATTTGCGGCCTGCTGTCGCAAAACCTCGCCGAGCTATGACGTCACTGCGTTGCCTAGCAACCACCTCGCGGAGCGGGCTCTGCCTCGCCTCCCATCCGTGCCGTGCACATGTTGCCTTGACATGGGACGTTAAGGAGAGGGAAGGAAAGCATGCGCGCGGCGCGCACAATCCTCGTGAGTGGGAAAGAGAAAATAGAGCGATAGAGAGAGAAAAACATTGTTGCAGCACCAACGAGGCAACACGCACAGCTGCTGCCTACGCCACCCGCGTTTCGTGTTCGCGCCGGGGAAACACGGGCGGCCTCGGCAGCAGCTCGGCAGGTTTCCACCAGCCACGCCCCGTCAAGTGTGAAGGCGCAGCTTGGCCGTGACGTCACTGGGGAGGTAAAGCTCGGAGCCGCCACCACGGCGGCACATCTTTCGTTGACTCTGTGGCGAGTACATGTAGCCTTGACATGGGACGACCAAAGAAGATCCGGACAACTGAGAAAGAAACCGCTCATCTCGAAGCGCGCCGCCCGGCCAAGCGATAATCTGCGCGTCGGCGGCGTGCCGATTCGGAACACCGTGCCTAGCAGCGCTTAGCATTTCCTAGCAAAACTTAGCCAAGCCCAGTAAAACCTGGAAGAAGCTAGGTCGATCACCAGCTCCGCTGATTACTCCAGCCTTGCACCACTAGTGCAAGCTGCCCACTGTTTTTTTTTTTTTTATTGTTATCGTTCCAGCGTTCGAATATGTGCTTCTGCGATATGAAAGCGCGGTAGTTTATAGTCACTTGAGCACCATGGAACCGCTTCCGCGTGTGCGAGCCTATTGTCCGCAGGCTGTGCGAGGAGCTGCATTCTGTAATTTAAGTAGAACAATAAACATCGCTCGTTCTCCGGGAGCTAAACTAAACCTCTAAACTTGTAACCAAGTGCCTTTCACAGCCGGACGGCACTTTCTTTTAAAGGCGTTGGACGTCTGTTTTCGTAGCAGCTACATTACGACCACAGGCGGTTTGCGGTGCGATATTATTGCCGACGAATTGTCGTACTCCCAGAGAGGAAGTTGCCTACAGGAAGTTGTCAACGGCTACGCGTCCGAAAACTGTGTACCGTAACTTCCAAGCTGGACATGAGCGGTGCTTGTACTAGCGCTTCGCGGTAATCGTGTTTCATATCTAGGCTTTATTTATTTATTTAGTTAGTTCTTACAATTTTTAAAATTTTTTTTTTGCTATGCACACGTTAAACTGGCGGTTCAAATGGCTGACAGTTTTTGGTGGACGCCGCCATGAACGGAAAGGAGCTCAGTTTTTCCATGACGCGGAAGAACTTACCTTGCGGACATATGTGGTTGCACCATGGTATTTTTTTTACATTCTTTGTTAGCCCCCCCGGCCACAAGCTTATAGCGGCATTCTAACGTGTTCTTTCGCAGCCGAACATGCTTGGCGTTTGTCCTGAGCTTTACCACGGGAGATAATATACAAATACATCGCAATGGAAAAATCGTTCTCTCGATAACCACATGCACCGATATTTATGAGGTTTGGTGCGTATTAAAAGGAAAAATTAAATTCTAGTTACTGTAGGAAGTAGACTTACAATTTATCTCATGAATGTTTGCAGAAAAATTCTTCAGATATGAGTAATAAGTTTATAGCTCTGCAACTCAGTAATAAAAACGATATCAAAATTGTGTAAGCTGCCCCTAATAATACATGTAAGGCCGACCTAACTGAAGTATTATTTCCCGCTCGAAGGCAGATTCTATGTACTGTAGTGCAGTACCAGAGAGATTTCAGTTCGAGAGTCCGGAATGGTGGGAACAGTAGGTTCTGGAAAAGGACTCTAATATCGTCTGCAAGTTCATTCTTTGTGATCCTCGATGGGTGAACACTAACAACTTGGTTAGGTTGCTGTTTTCCGAATATATACGGCTATTGTTGAGTGCAAGAATTGGTCCGATAGTCGTACGCAGTTTTTTAATGCGATCTTCTAAGGTATATGCATTTTTATATACGGTTGGGTAGACTTTCGTTGTAAAGCAGCGCTCATATGCATCTAACGCTGTTTGGTGAATCTCACCTCACCGCGCGTAGCCTCTATTGTACACGCCATCAGTTTCAGGCGGGAACTTTGTTTCTCCCTCAGTTCAGCTGAAAAAGAATTAATTGGCTCTTTAGTTCAGCTGGCCGCATAGTTTCACTTTCACAACAGCAAAGAGCTATAGTAGTGCGGCTGTACACTGCCGTAGGGGGCGCTCCTGTCTCCAGGGTCGAACAATGGACGCCGGCCACTGCTGCTTTGTGTGTGAGGTGCTACGTAGCAGCTGCCGACAGTCTCTTCAAACTTCATTACTGTCTGCATTTTTTAATTTATCGTGGTCCTTTCATGCGCAAAGCAGTGCGTGGGCTGGAGCTCGGCTCTGATGCGTGTGACACGTTCATTATCTGCAAACAATAGAGCAGTTTCCGAGGGTATATGCATAGTGTTCGTCGCGTTTGCTATGAACAACGGAACGGTTGGTTTAAGTGCGACTGCATAAATTGAAATATAGGGTCTAATGTAAGTGTTATATTTCGCCTGCTTCTTGGCGCCCAATTTTGTGTCGCAAGAACGATTTCGCGAGAAATATACAAATGCCGTTTTATTTTATTGCTGTGGTAGGAAGGAGATGCCGTATGGCGTTCACACACACACACACACACACACACACACACACACACACACACACACACACACACACACACACACACACACACACACACACACACACACACACACACACACACACACACACACACACACACACACACACACACACACACACACACACACACACACACACACACACACACACACACACACACACACACACACACACACACACACTATATATATATATATATATATATATATATACAGGGTGTTTCAGCGAACACTTTCAAAATTTATTTAAGGTTGCCTGTGGCAGATAGCCCAATTCTAGTTAATGATCTAGTCTACTTGAAGAGGCGGACATTACTTGCACGAAAAATTGAAATGCATAATTGACTAATTAACAAAAGTTTACTAATTAAGTTTTTAACTAATTGCCTGATGGCCCATATTGCAATTTACAAATTGTAGCCGTGGAGTTCGCAAGACGGATCCACTTAGCATTAATTCTCAGGATGACACCAGTTTCGAGATATTAATTCCCGAACTTTGCGGAGAAATCCATTGGCGTTCCAGTTAATTTTGTGTTTCAATGCAAAGAGCGACGTTTTGTTAAGAACCTAACTGGAACGCCAATGCATTTCTCCGCAAAGTTCGGGAATTACTATCTCAAAGCTGGTGTCATCCCGAGAATTCGTTCCAAGTGGATCCGCCTTGCAAACTCCACGGCTACAAATCTTAAATTGCAATATGGGCCGTCAGTTAATTAGTTAAAAACTTAATTAGTGAATTTCTGTTAATTATTCAATTATGCATTTCAATTTCTTGTGCAAGTAATGTCCGCCTCTTCGAGTAGACCAGCTCATGAACTACAATTGTGCTATCTGCACAGGCAACCTTTAAGAATTTTTGTAAGTGTTCGCTGAAACGCCCTGTATATATCATAAGAAGCCAACAAACAATGACACCAAGGACAACATTGGGGAAATTACTTGTACGTACTAATTAAACTTAAGGAATTATAAATTAATGACAATGAAAATGGATGAAAAAAATTACACCACTTTCCCGTAGGGGAACCCTGAGTAGTATGCGAAGCAGCCATGGGGTCGACTCAAGTTCCCATTAGTTTTCAGATCGGTCTGTCGCCGCTGCCTTTTCGTGGCAGCGGCCAAGTCCTCTTCTCCGCGGCGCTGTCCACGGCGCTGACACTGGCGTTGACGCTGGCGCTGTCCGTGGCACTCATCGCGGCGTTGCGGGAGGAGAATGAGAGGACGAAGTGAATGATGATGAGTGGGCGAAGCACCTGGGGATCATTCGGGCAAAACGCCGGAAGCGTTCTCCGGAAGCCTGAACCGAAAGTGGAAGCTGAACCGGAAGTGGAACCGGAAGCGGAAGTGGAACCGGAAGCGGAAGCCGGCTTCCGGCTTCCGGAAGCCGGAGCTTGCCGAACATATACTATACATATACATACAAGGAGAGGGGGGGAGGAGGATGCGCATGCGCAGTGCGGGTGTGGACGCCGCACGGCGGATGCAGGGAGGGACATAGCCCCGACCATAAGCTGCTTCGCATCTAAAAACAACTGGCAGCAGTTGGGGAACGAACCCACGTCTTCGCATTGCGCCTGCGATGCTCTCACCATTGAGCTACCGCGGCGCCGTTTTCCCATCCACTTTCTGGGGTATTTATGGCTTACAACTAGGACTAACCCTGCGGGTGTTAGCCAGCGCCACGACTCACAACCTAGGCGGCGCGCATGTGGAACATCCTTTCTGCCGCAGGCGTCACGAGTGCGTGATCTTTTTTGGGTGAAGGCAACTGGTGAATAAACCCACATATGCTACCTGAGGGCATCAATGTTGTCGGATTCGAGCCCTCGTTATGTAATGAACGAGAAGAAAGGGAACCGAGGGGCCCGATTTATAGGGAAAGTATAGGGAAAAGACAACGACTTTGGCATTGTGAAATCGTTCGAATGTAACGCACGGTGGTTTCAAATGTAGCTCAGAGGAGAAGAAAAGGAAATAAATTCCCTGTTATGACTCCGAGAAAACTGCACGTATAAACTTTTTTCTGGGCTTTCTCATGTTCACATGTTCATGCACTGCTTGCTCCATGTATATTACGGTCGTTACGCATCGCTGAACACCAAGATTCTTGACGAGTCACGTCAGCATTGGGCTATCGATTAGGGATACGCGCGGAGTCATCGCTGCCTCCACCCCCATTGGGACAATCATTGATGGACAACGAACCAGTGTGTGCGGTGGTTATTTCGTTCATTGAGGTCCACGGGAGTCTGTTCGAAAGCTCGACTTCAGTCTGCCGTCGTCTGACATCTGAGTGACAATTACAAAAGGTTTCGTTGAAACGACTTCCTCTCATCGGCTTGCCCTGCCCGCCGATCTTAGCCTTTGTGGGCCCTACTCTGGAAATCTCACTCCCGATGTTGATTGCCGAGATTTTCCAAGAAGGGCTGTCATCTCGCGTGTTCTCTGATCGGATAAAAATAGAAAAAACATGACAAAATGTGAAAAAAAAGATGACAAACGTGCTGGAAATTTCCGTTTGTTTACAATAGCATCTTATATCGGGGTACTATACTTTCAGTGATGGATGAAAGGGAACATCGTTCTGACAAGGGCTGCGTGGTGAAAGTTTACCTTCCGTGAACCTTTCATTTCTAGTTGGAAATCGAGGACATAAGCTTCATTCTTTGTCTGTTAAAAGACAGCTAAGACATTAGGCGAAACAAGAATGAGAGTTTGGTGGCTATACCACCGCCCCGTTACCTTAATCTTTCGGACGTTAATTTTCTTCAATGAGAAGTTCATCAAGTAATTAAGCTTCGCCATTAAGGTGACTCCAGCCACGTGTAGTGACTTTTGAATTATACTTGAACCGGTTCGATTTATCCGGATAAATAGAGTTCGATGCATCCGGTTTCGACTGTATGTGTACTGTTACATGTATTTTAAACGTTCGAGAACCCCAGGAGCACACGTTACTGAAGCCGCAATAGATTATTTCGTGTCGGACGTTTTTCGGGCATTTAAGTGAGAATTCAGAAAGTAATCCTGAACGCCTATCTCAGTGTTTTGCCCATTCTTGCTCTGCGAAGGTCAGCTAATATTGAGCATTTTGAAGTGTCCCAATATTTAGTTTGGTTCTTGGTTCGCCAATTAATCAACCGCATCAAAAATCCCTCAAACATATCGCATTATACCAGGATCACGGTAGCTGAACGACTATCGATAACTGAAAAGACTATCGCCCATATGACTGCAGAGAGAGAGACAGAGAAAGGATGCATAGAAAGGCAGGGAGGTTAACCAGATGTAGTTCCGCTTGGCTACCCTGCACGGGTATCTATCTATATGCATGGGTAGTCTATCGTGAAGGCACGTAGACCGCAGTATGGTGCAGTATGGTGGCGCAGGAAGGTTTTAGTCCACATTGAAAAGAAACTAAAACGCTTGCGACATGCACGCGTTTATTTTCAAACTTCAGAAGAAAAAAAAATACAAGACCCATTTCACACTGAAAATGATGACGAAACGTCGTACTTGTTACACCAGTCTAAGACATGCTATATAGGTGTTGCCAAGCTGCTCCGAGTCTACGGATGCGGCGAGGAGAATGCAGGTGGTGCTCTCATTGTGGATGAGAGGGACTCGCGTAGTAGCGTGCTGCGCCAACTGGGGTGGTCAACCACAGATGCTGCAGGTAGAGAGCGGCATCGTCGGTGGTCGTCTCGGTCGGCAGCAGAGGTGCCGTTGATACCGGCGGTGGGGTTGACATCGCCGGTTCTACCAACGTTTCGGCAACTATCGCTGGCATCAGCCGGGGTGCGTTTATCCCCACCGGTGGGTATGCCATCACCGGCGGACGTGCTATCAGTAGTGGGCATATGAGCGCACCAGGGGCAACCAACGGTGGGACGTGGGGTACCTGTACAGCCACCGTTCTCGGTGCATCCAGGGCCGGTGACACCAGCGCAGGGGCCGGAAACACCGGTGAGGCCCACATAGGCGCGCCAACGGTTGCTGACGTTGTTGACCGCTGCGGCGGAGCCGGGAACGCCAGTGGTGCTGGAGCCGTAGGTGCGCGCGTCGGCACCCATACTCTAAATACAAGCGGTGCATCTCCTGCCGACCATTCGGTTGGCGATCCGTTCACACTGACAGGCCCCCGTCTCGATGCGGGCGCTGGCGGGTGTTGCGCCTCTGCTGGCTGCGCATTTGGCTGCCGGTTCCTCTGGTTGCTCTGATTTCGGATTGCTCGACGATTCCGGTTGGGCATGGTACCGTATCCTCCTTCAAACGGGGCGATTCTGCGCAGAAATGAGAAGCAGGAAATCGTGGAGTTTAGGCGTATGGCCTTTTTCTGATGTTATGTTCCAACAGACGCAAGACCATAAAGAAACGACAAGACAGGAGGGCGTTTCTTTCTTTGCCCGTCCCTCTTGCACGATGGCTGCTCCCGTTATGGCGCATGTACTTCCGCGACGCACCTCTCTAGTCTCAAGGTCATGTTTGTGGCCACGTGCACATCAACTCCCAAACGCTTCAGCATTGTGCGATTTCACTTCTGATATACAGTTTGCCGACGTTTAAGTCCATCATCATCATCAGAATATATTTAGGTCCACTGCCGGAAGAAGGCCTCTCCCAGTAATCTCCAATTACCCCTGTCTTGCGCTAGCTGATTCCAATTTGCGCCTGCAAATTTCTTAACTTCGTCACCCCGACCTAGTTTTCTGCCGTCCTCGACTGCGCTTCCCTTCTCTTGGTATTCATCCTGTAGCTCTATTGGTCCATCGGTTATCCATCCTACGCATTACGTGGCCTGCCCAGCTCCATTTTTCCCGCTTAATGTCAACTAGAATATTATAGTTGACGTTTAAGTTATCGTAGCACAACTGCTACAACTACGAGATCAGCTCGTTATATTATATTCGTATATGTACTCTTCGACGACTCGGGAATTCGGGCAGTTCCTTAACTTAAAGGTTATTATTGTTTACTCTCATTAGGGAAGGCTTATATTTGGTGGCTTATGAGGAACAGTCCGAAAAAAATCTTGATATTGCGCACAAATGCATGCGTTACAAGGGTGGAAGCTTGGGCGAGTTGGTAATATTACATATCGGGCCGTAAGGATGTATGCATTGCGATCATAAGCAATGTAGTATGTAAAACAGACATTTTGTAACGGAGTCCAGCGCCCTGAACGGATTCAAAGCGGTCCACGACACACCCAAATCTCAGCCGTCCCATAAACCAACTATGCAACTGACCCTCTGCTGCTCCATCCTTCTGCTTGCCCTTCTCTTCCTTTTCTTTAACTTGTGGTGTTCTTCGTTACCGTTACAATATATTATGTATACTGCCTATAAATTTAGGTGCAAGAACTTGTCACCGCTCTCAATCAGCAAACGCCCGTTCGCGCCCACTTTTCTAAACGTCACTTCATGACAAGGTTATTCATCCGAAATGGCGCATGAAATTCCCATGCCTTGAATCTTGCCGACGGCACATAAAGCTAATGGTGTGGCGAAACACCTGCAAGTGCCAAACTGAGGCAGGGCAGAACAAATTCGTCTTCATGCAAGAAAAGTCTGACGATGACACACATACACATGCACACAAACGCACGCGCGCGCACACAGGCGCACAGACACAGACAGACTCACACCAACACACACACGCAGAAAGACACACAAACACACACGCGGGCGCGCAGCACCCCGTAATCGCGGTCATGGACAGTGAATAATCTACGGAGCTCCAGAAGCCCATTAAATGTCGCAGGTCAAGTCACAACGAACGCGTAGCAGATCTAGAGTCATGTCATAACGCGCCGTTACTAATATTGATATACTCATAACAAAAAAATTAAGAATCGGCTAAAGAGATCATTGGTCGCAAATGTTCCAAATAGTCCAAGTTCTTCTTCCTAAATACCAACTTCCTAAATAACTGCTTGTAATGTATACGTGCCCTTCTTGCATAAAAGTGGCGTCGGCATCGCAGCCTTCATCCGTAAAATGTCCTACGAATGTCGCCGATTGCCGAACACGTTTTACATTCGCATCAATTTTTCTTTTCAATAAGCAGCGAAATCCTTCACAAAAAAGCGTATCGTCCATTAAAAATTCGAATAAGGCAGTTAAAGGCCTTTACTCACCGCGACGCGAAGTACTGGGTCGGTGTTGCGCTGTGGTTGTGAGTTGACCACGGGGGATACACGGCAGCGCGCAGCGCATTCCCTCCGAAAAAAATGTAAGTAAGGCGACGAAGCCAGGCTTAAGTGTTCTAGAACACTTTAGCCGGGCGTCTAAAGAGAGTAAAAGTTCATCTTAGCATTTCTGCTCACCTTCTCTTGGATCGAGCTTCAATGTGTTCTGGTGGCGAGGAACTGGCAGGACAGCCGGCGCATATCGTGTCGTCTGGTACACATTCTGGCCCGCGGCACCGTCTCTTATCGGGCAGCATTCAAACAACATTTCACGTGCAATAGCAATAAAGAAACAATGAAACATGTGCTTTTTTGTTTGTTTCAACAAGCATTCAATGTAATTAAAACCAGACGAAAGAAAATCTACTGCACGGAAATGCACAACAGACGTGCGCATCTGTCATGTCCGAACCACGGTCGTCTGCTCCGCGTCGTCTGGTGCGTCGCGTACTGACACCATCTGCACGTTTGGCAATTCTCTTATTAGCTCACGCTCCCCGTATCTCTCGCTATGCACAGCAATCAGCTGACTGTGGGACTGAGCATAGAAATCGAACTGAACAACACTGATGAAGTCCATCTTTGCAGAAGAAAAATTGCCTAGGCCTGAGAGGAGGCCGTCAAAATCCACCACTTCACGGGTAGCTCATGAAGGAACTTCAAAGGCGGCGTTCCCCTTTCGTTTCTTGCGTGTCTTCAGGCTTATGAATCATCCGCTCACGGTGAGAGTGGTTTTTTATGATTCTAGAACGATAGTTTACTAATAGAGATCAACTCGCTTTTGAACAGTTTTTTTTTTTTTTGCGCCCACATTTCGCATTTCGCAAGCAAAACGCGGAAGACGTGAATTCGGCTCGCAGCATATAGGCAGGAAGATGAGTTTTTTGTCCACTTTCGTTTCCCTTTTCCTTATTATTATTTTTTTTGCATCTCAATTAGATAGAGCAGTTCATTTCCCGTATGCGTCTTCTGGTGTCATTGTCTGCTGGCTTCGTGTAGTTGTAATAAAAATTGACCCTCCTCGTGGTTCTTATTATGTTGTCCCAGTGAGGTCGACAGTTTTTTGTTGAGAGGTGTTTTAGGGGGGGGGGGGGGGGGCAGCTCGTAGGCTTTAAATAATAACGTGTTCCGGACCCATCATAGTCGTTCTTGGATGCGAGCGGGATTATCTGCACCTTTGGTTCGGACGTGTACGTCATATTCAGTGTCCGTCTTGTCATCCGTATACAACTTGTAAATTATTGCTTGTGAAGCGTAGTATTATTTAAGTTTAAAACATCTCGGGCTTCTTGTCTCTGATAGAAGAAAGCAGCAACAGCAACAGCGGCATAAAGAGGTGAAGATAAAAAGAGTTTACAGCTTAGGACGCATGGCAGTGCCGGCTCTAGTGAAAAAGCAAGGAACCAAAAGGGAGCGAAACCTTAGTGGCTTGCTCTAGGTATGCGAGTCATGACGGAAAATATCCACGACCAACCAATATTCCGAGTGACTATATCGCGATGGTATCGCCACGCGTCATACCGAACTGCGTGCGCTCCACCCTGCGACCATCTTCTGCTTTGCACCTAAATATGTTTTCAGGCGTGCCTTAACCTCATCGGCACTGAGCAAAAACCCTCACTTGAAAACACATTACGTTTCGACCACAATATACCATATACCGGGTGTTCCAGCGAATACTTTCAAAGTTCCTTTAAAGGTTGCCTCTGGCAGATAGCATGATTCTAGTTCATGAGCTGGTCTACTCGAAGAGGCGGACATTACTTGCACAAAAAAAAAATGAAATGCATAATCGACTAAGTAACAAAAATTAGCTAATTAAGTTTTTAACTGATTACCTGACGGCCCACATGGCATTTTACAAATTCCAGCCGCGGAATTAGCAAGGCTCATCCACTTTAAACGCATTCTTAGGATGACACCAGTTTCGAGATATTATTTCCCGAACTTTGCGGAGAAATGCATTGGCGTATTCCAGGTACTTTCTTAAGAAAATGCCGTTCTTTGTATTGAAGCACGAAATTAACTGGAACGCCAATGCATTTCTCCGCAAGAACCAAGTGTAAAACATTTCAAGCATTTCAAAAGACAACGTGTTCACGATTACGTTCCTGCCGAAAATTTTACACCCGCAGCAAAGTCGAATACGCTTGCAGCATCCTCGGTAAATGCACCCCGGAGTCGCCCAAAAACCAGTTGGTGCATAGTGTACTAGAATATGGGTATGCTATGGTTGGGGGCACACCGCCCCAAGTCTGTGGAGGGGCAGACGTAAATAAATCCGAGGATTTAGATGCACTACGCAGGCGCGCACTGCTAGCGCCGTCTGACGTAACGCGCGTAGCTTGAAGCGTGCGCTTATAACTGAGCGAGCTGTCAGACTGCTTCTGCAGCGTCAGTGCGCCGCGACGAACTCGTACGTAGAGTAAGAATTGATGGCAATAAATATTCCGTTGAGATGACGAAGTTGCAGCTTGACGAAATGATGGCCGCTAACTCATTAACCGCTGAATGAAGGCATATTCACATTGTCACGTTTGTAATATGGTAATTATACCATATACGTAACGCCTGGGGCCGCTGGTATCGCGGTGAATGGACGCCTAATCATGCGGCTATTTTCATACTTCGCGCATTTTCGCTATAACGGGGGAAAATAATTACACGAGACATATAGCACACTGAAAGCAACTAAATGGTGTGTGCGAAAACACAATTAATAAATTTCTATGAAAATTCGCGCCGTCAATTTAGTAACTAAGAAGCTCGTTAATTTATGCCATCTAATTATCAATAGTTCTATTATGCAAAAAAGTCATCCTGGTAGGGTACATCACTGCTGACCAAAAATATTTTATTTTTAGGAGCTCGGCTCTTAAAAATAAAATACCAATATATTTTCCGGTTAACTGATGAAAATTATTCGTTTTCATTGCCAGCTCGAATTCCATTCTCGAGGACAGCTATATACACCGCAGGTAATGGAAAACATATCAGTCTCCCAGCTGATACTTTACAGAAACGAAGCAACCCGTTCGATGATACAACGATGGATACTTTCTGCCATGCCAAACTCCACGGCAACTGCTCTTTCGGAAGCTTTAGTTCCAGCAAACCTGCACGAAATTGCGCTGATTGTTGCATAGACGCTATCAAAAATATATGTAGCACAACACTGGCCACAAGAACGACGGTACATATTCTTATGCAGTCATTTTCGTGCATGTATCGTCATTGTCCAGTTTGCTTTGGAAAGAATTTAGAGTTTTTGGAGCTGAAATGAACAGCATCACCACGCAGTCAAAATGAATTCTTCGCTATTAAATATTAAAAAAATATAAATATAATTACACACGTCGCTGTCATTGGAACAACTTGACGACTCCTTCCACAATATTGCGTGCTTTCGGAGTTTCATTACCGCCTCTGCTGGTAGCCAACTTGATCAACATTTCGTCCTCCCTGTCATCAGATGAACTCGAAAAAAAAAAAAACGGCTTCCGAAAATTCAAGGCGCGCTAGTTTGCTTGCTGTCGCCATTACAGTCGCTCCGCGTCGTCTGCAACGCGCACGACACGCAATGCCTCCTGGGATTGCCCAGCGGCGCTCCGCCGATTTTAACGCGATTTAAGGGCCCCGTGTCACAGAAAATCTTGCAATTACGCCGGCGTAAGCGCCGGCGTCCGTGGCCCTCAAACTCAGCAGCGCAACGCCATAGTCACTGGTCCACCGAAACGGATGACCGTGCCAATTTTTTTCATTCCTGGCTTGCTGCTGCTGCTATTATTATTATTATTATTATTATTATTATTATTATTATTATTATTATTATTATTATTATTATTATTATTATTATTATTATTATTAACGTCTTAGATCTTTGCATCTCGAATGCTCAAGTCTTAGATGTATCTCGTTCTGAAATTTTCCTTGTGCGTACCGATAAGTTTCATCCGCCACTAAAGATAACTGCCTCTGTGTCAGCACTGAGGCAGAGCTCCTCCAGTGGCATAAATGAATCCCCACGCTTTGCTTTCAAGCGTGGTGATTATCTTGGTTTATATAATTTTTTGTCCACCACCGACTGGTCACTGGTTACAGACAAAAGCAACGTTGATGACCAAGTAGATCAGTTTACGGAGCTTGTCTTGAGCAGTATGCGCAAATACATTCCCCAGTACAGGCCTAAACGCTCTAGATACCCCCACTGGTTTTCATCTGAACTCATAATTTCCCTAAAGCAGAAAGATCGTGCACACCGAAAATCTAGATTTCCGTTGCCTAATGAGTGCAGAGATGAATTCCGCTTTTTTCGGGCTCTCTCTAAACGTCTCCATAAGCGGGATCTAGACTCATATAAGGCATTCTTGGAGAAGAGTGCCTCCGACCGGCCGGCGGAATTTTGGACGTATATCCGTAAGCGCTCCAATAAACATGGAGAGTGTTTTCGCTTACTTGACTCTACAGGGGCAGAAGTCCAAGCAGTCGCGGATTGTTTTGCAGCCCATTTCTCTTCCTTATATAAGCCTTCAGGTTTCAATGCTGGTGTAAATCAGCAGTGCTCGACGGTTCCTACATCTAGTACTGTGTTGTTTGATGAAAAGCTCATCCACGAATGCCTTAAGCGCTTGAAACCTTCCCTATCCTGCGGCCCTGATGGCATCCCCTCCGCCATTCTAAAAGCTTACGGCAGTATATTTGCTCCAGTTTTGACATCTATATTTAATAACTCTTTGACTACTTCCACTTTCCCTCACATGTGGAAAACTGCTCGTGTTTTTCCTGTATTTAAGTCTGGATGTACATCAAATGCCTCGAATTATCGCCCAATTTTTGAGCTTGCTCTTCACAACATATTGTCTTTTACTGTGAAGAACTCGCTCATTCCGAATCAGCATGGGTTTCTGACCGGCCGCTCCACTATCACAAATCTCACAAGTTTCATGACACAGATCTCCACGCCGGTACTTCAAAGGGGGCAAGTTGACACCATTTATTGTGATCTCAGCAAGGCTTTTGATGTAGTCAGCCACTCGCTGCTTCTGATGAAGCTTACGCACTTTGATATTGACTCGTCAGTTGTGAACCTCTTGCGCAGTTATCTTCTTGATAGATCGTGTTATGTTAACGTCAATGGTCAAACGTCTTCTTCTTACATGGCAACTAGCGGCGTCCCTCAAGGGTCAGTATTAGGACCACTCCTTTTTTAAATTTTTATTAATGACGTTCTTTCTGTTATTCGGAACTCTTCTTTCCTTCTATATGCCGATGATATCAAGACTTTTAAGAAAATTCACACTGTTGATGACTGCCGCGCCCTGCAGTCTGACCTGTTTTCCTTTTCTAAATGGTGCAAGGATAATAAGCTTACCTTGAATGCTGTTAAAAACAAAGTCATGATTTCACACGCAAAACAGCAAGTATTTCTTTTTCTTATTCTGTAGATTCTGTGACGTTGTGTAAGGTCTGCAAGATCAATGATCTTGGTGTACTTTTTGATGCAACCTTACACTTTTCGGCGCTATTATTATTATTATTATATTATTATTATTATTATTATTATTATATTATATTATTATTATTATTATTATATTATTATTTTATCTAATCACCGCTTTGCAAACCTGGACACTGCACCCTGTACTAGCACTGTTGGATTGTTGTCATTGCCCTCACTTCGCGACCGACGTAATCGCGCTGACCTTCTGTTTCTCTTCAAACTCCTTCACGGTAACCTCACGTGTCCCGAACTTCTCAGCTGTGTCATGTTTCGTATCCGACGCAAGATCACCAGAGAACATAGACCTTTTCATGTTCCTGCCTGTCATCACGAACACTCTACTGTCCACAGGATACAGAGTCTTTATAACGCTTATTTTCGTGATTTTGATATCTTTCATAACTCCTTGTCATCGTTCTTTTCTGAACTTTGCCTTGTGTTGTTGTTCAAGTGGCCTTCTCCTCCTTTTTCTTTTGTATTTACTTTGCGTTTTGTTGTCCGTACTCTCTTCTTTTCGCCATTTTTATTTTTATTCATTTATTTTTTAAATGATTCTCCCCTACAGTGTTTTGTTTTTTGGTTCGTAATGTATGCGTGCGCCAGCACTCAGACCTTAGTGTTGTTCCTGAGCACGGTAAATAAACAGGATTGATTATTATTATTATTATTATTATTATTATTATTATTATTATTATTATTATTATTATTATTATTATTATTATTATTATTATTATTATTATTATTATTATTATTATTCATTCGAGCGCAGTTATAGAGGAGGGTGTGGGTAAAGGCTGCTCATTATAGAGACAGCTTGACAAGAGCCCACAACCATCAAGGTGACTTCACCACGTGGTCTATGTATGTGCGGCAGTGCATCCTTTACAGGGGTAAACATTCATTAGAGTAAATTACGGGAGTTTATGTCCGGATGCCAGAATGTTGACCCGCCATTGTTGCTTAGTGGCTATTGTGTTGGGCTGCTAAGCACGAGGTCGCGGGATTGAATCCCGGTCACGGCGGCCGCATTTCAATGGAGGCGAAATGCGACAACACCCGTGTACTTAGATTTAGGTGCGTGTTAAAGAACCCTAGGTGGTCAAAATTATTTCGGAGTCCCCCCCAACGGCGTGCCTCATAATCAGATAAAGGTTTTGGCATGTAACACCCTAGAATTTAATTTTTAATGCTCGAATCTTGCTTTTCTTTTGCTTACGCCTACGACACGAAAATTTGCTTGGCTGGTAGAGGTATACAGCTTTGCTGTAAAAGGTATTAGGGCCTTCACATTTTGATATACGACGGCTTATTTGTCGCTGGAAAAACGTCTTCCCAGCAATGCATTTGTGTTTAAAAGTGAAGATGTTTAAAAGTGAAGCCGACTTTAAGGGAATCGGTTCAAGTTTGGTCTTTGTAAGCTGACTTTCCCAAGTTGTGTGTTGCAGCAAAGCCTACTCATTAAAAAATGCGATACGAACAAGGCCTGATAACGCTCTCGCGTTCCACTCTTAAAGGCGAAGCTTAAGCGTCCTCCAACTTTTTTTTTGTGGTGCGTCTCGGGGCAACAAAGAAGCTGTCCTGACAGAGTACGCCCTATTTATCGAGGACGGCGGATGCGCAACGGTGCGAATTATCGAAGACGCCATGAGTTACTGCTATATTAGCTCTGTGTGTTTGCCTGGCTGAGCTATGTGCCAGCAGGTGGCTGGGCACCGTGCATAACTGACGTCATAAAACTATCCCAGGTGGAAGCTTCTGTTTCATGTTTTTATATTTACTGGATGAATACGCATTCGAATAATGTGTTGATCAGGGGATCCCATAATGATGGGCCTAACCATATCCTCGACTTGCTTATCTATAATTCTTCCATTATATCAAATGCCCATACATTGCCTGGACTTGGCGATCACGGCACGACCCTGGCGACCTTCCACGGTTGCTTACCGGCTATGGCGTTGCGCTGCTAAGCACAAGGTCGCGGGATTAAATCCCGGCCACGGTGGCCACATTTCAATGGGGGCGAAATCCAAAAAACGGCCATGTGCTATGCATTGGGTGAACGTTAATGATCCGCAATTAATCCCGAGTAGCACACAAATGGCATGCCTCAGAATCAGATTGTGGTTTTGGCACATAAAACCCCATAATTTAATTTTAATTTAATGATCCTGGCGGATGTCTGCCATCATACGTACCACCCAGCCGCAAGTTATATGTACCACATGAGTACTCGTATTCTAAAGGTGATTACGATGCAATAAATTCGGCCTTATAGTCATAATTCGCTACTTTTGACACACTAGCAGATTAATCTGATACGGATGAATTGTGGTTACTTCTCGAAGAAAAAGTGTTGGAATTTGGGGAGCACTTCGTACAGACACGAATTCTATCCTGCAGACGGGGCCGCGCTACACCTTGGTGTAACAGAAAGCTACTCACTCAGATTTGCAAAATGAAACATGTGTTCTGCAACTACATTAGAGTAGAGTTAAACATCAACTGATTTAAACAAACTAAACTATGACTTTTATTGCCTACTGGCATCAGCAAAAAAAAGAAAAGGCTGCTCAGGGATGCTGTGCCTGTAGTATTTCAAGCCGTTTCGGAAAAAAAAAAGCTAAGCAGAAGTTGTACTTCCCGATGAGCGTGAATTGCCGCATGTGGTGCCATTCCTAAGAGTGGGCCCAGACAATGCGTAGAGAACCATAGGCCGGTGTCCCCGGCTGGTTCACCATGTGAAGTTATGGAGCACGTCCTTTATCCTTGTGTAATGATGCATGTAACTTCACGCAACCTCCTTAACCCGGCGCAACATGGTTTTAGACAGCGTCTTTCATGTACAACTCAGATTCAGGGATTTGCCCATGATGTAGCAGGAGCCATAGATAGACAATTAGTTTGTAACTGCATATTACTGCATTTAAAAAAAGCGTTGAACATGCTATTTCAATCTTCTGATATCAAAATTATGAGGATAGAAACTCAAAGAGAGAACAATTTCATCGATAGCAAAATACTGAACTTCAAGAATCTGAAAACAGTCGGTGGTGTTCAATGTCCATTCGTCAGGGTATGCCGAAATCACCTCTGGAGTACCGCAAGGTTGAGTACTGGAGCCACTGCTGTTCTCGTCATATTATAATGACATTATTGCAGGCATAGAGTCCACTTTCCGAATTACCGCTGATGACTGCGTGGTACATAAGATTGTGAATAATTGACACGATCGTGAGTTTGCAGAGCAATCTGAATTTAGTTGCAGACTGGTGTGATGGGGGGATATGTTGTTGAAAGTTAAAAAAAAAATCTGTACACGCCACCTTTACAAGGCCAGGTTTCTTGTTTACGTACAGAATAAGAAATTGAAATCTAAGTACGTCAGTAAATTTAACTACTTGGGTGTAGTTTTTACATCAGATTTTAAGTCGAATACACAAGCCGATTACATTTCTACCAAGGCAGTTTCCACTCTCGGATTCTTGGAGACAAATGTTAACCGATTTCCATGTAGCCTCAAGCAAGAGCTGTATTTCACACGTATGCGTTCAATACTTGAATGTGTCTGCAAATGTTAGGACACGCACACATATAGACTTCTAAGTAAGTTTGAGAAAATTCAAAAGAGGGCAGCGCACTTCGTAACTGGCAACTATACCAGGACATTGAACATGACGGTAAATAAGTAACAATGCAATGGCAACCGCTTAAAGATTACAGAAGGAGCCCGATGTTAAAGTTTTTTTTTTCTCCAACATTTATCGCTTGAAGACAGGAATAGACCGTGAACGATACTTCGTGCTGCCCCATTAAAGGGGCCCTGAACCACTCCTCACCCTTGGTGAAATAACATAGTCCGCGGGTAGCATACGCTGCTGTGAACATCTCAGCCAAGTTTTGCTGTTGTTCGCAGTGCATCGAGCTCGCAAGCGGATCGAGAAGTCACCTTTCTCTCAAATGCTCTTGTTTCAGCAGAAGCCACGGTGCTCTCGCTTTTCTGGGTGCTTTATTTCGTAATAAAGCGCATCCCCATACGCGGCTGCTATTGGTCGCTGCAGTCGGCTACACCACGGCCGTCACGAGCCCCCTGGCTAAGCGCACTACGGCTAGCTGAGGACAGCCGCGTTTAGCTTATGTTTAGTGCATCGTAGGCACCAAAATGTGAAGTCGTGGCGTCTACGTTAACATCCAAAATGAAATTTGAACTGCGCGCCACGGTGACATTTCGAAGGAGGTACGTTGTGGCTCCGCCCCACTCTGCCGTAGCCTTCGCAGTGCAAGGCATTGAAGAAGGACCGGGAGCACAGCGGAGGCCGTGTTTGATAGAAAATAACTCCGCTTCTTCTTAATGCATTGAAGTAATTTTTGCGGCAAAGTATTCCTGAAATATCCTATTTTCACTTCAAATGCCTTTCTCTACTTCGATAAAATGTGGTTCCGGGACCCTTGACACGTCAAGAAGGGAGGACTATACCTGGTGGAATTCCTTTTAGAGGCAACACTTTTAGTTTCTTTCTTTGTACCATTCAAGTTTGGAAGTTTCTTGCCGAAGATGGTTGTAGTACATCAAATGTATCCGTTTTTTTTTCATTTTTTAAATGAGCAAGGCCTGTTGTTGCTGATTAAATTGAAGTCTCTCTCCCGCTGTAATGTCTTAATTCCTTCCATGCCTTGGAAGAGCTGGGTTTGTCCATATGATCTGCTCATTGACAGTGCTTTTAATTTTCCAGCGATGTCATGGATAAGCCTAGGTTCCGCTCAGTGCTTTGTTATGCTTTTGCCCATTTTGGTCATTTTTGCTTAGCATTCGGGATAATAGCGTGGCACAGAAGGGATTAAAACGCGATGGAGGCACCTAATAATTAATATTTAAACTAAACAAAGGGGGCAATGAGAGGTGCCAAAGCAAAGGTCTGGCGTGCTTTCAAGAAGTCCTACACTAATTTAATAAAGAAGCAAAGTAAAGTGCTATGTACACAGAGACCCTATGCGTTTCCTTCTGGTATAACTACTTACACGAAGGAAACTATTTTTTGGGTTTATATTTATAGCTACTTATATTTATATTTTATAGCTACTTAGCTATAAACGAGGCTGCCTTGAATCTAACCATTACGGCAAGACACCGAACGCAACGGTATGGTGGAGGCAGAAGCCATGCATATGTTCTACGAGCACGGAAAGACTGGCTATATTCATTTGCACATCCTCATTTGCTAACTGCAGTTATCATTGTGGCACGGTTTACTAAACCGCTGACCAAACCAAGAGCAGGCATAGGTATCCCTCTTACAATCTCTTTAACTTGCCAATTACACAATATACCAGGGCTGCTGACAATATTGGCAGCCGAAGTCTGTAAAACAGCGCCACCATGTTGCCCGCACGAAACTTTCATAGCAGTGCAGCGCCACTCATCGTTAACGGGTCTGAACGCAAAAGTAGAAGCATGTCAAATGCACATATAAGCTACGCAGGAAAACCGTTGTGGGGACCTTTGTTATCGAGAGAACTAATCCGAGTTTCAGCTGCTGCTTCCTCAAATCCCTACATATACTCCAAAGGTCAGACTTTAAGATCTCCAGCCGGGGTAAGCCCTGCTACCCAGAGATGGTGTCTGTTGAACAGAGGTTATATAGCAGCAGGGTGGCATGTGAGTGGGCAAAAGAAGGCGCACATTTATTTCTCCACCCCTGGTACACGTGAGCGTGCACACACACACAAGAAAAAAAAATAATAATAAGAGAACAAGGAGGCATAAAAAAAGAGAGGGGGGAGGGCTGCGTGAGAGACCGAGGTCAAGAACAGAGTTAAGCCGTGGCAGCAGCAGTACTGGGGCCTGTTACGACAGCGGGGAGTAAGGGAATGAGACTAAAGAAAGTAAAGGGGGCCGGAAGGCTGCCATCTTCCCTCCTCCGTCTGGTCGCCGCCACTGTCCTCGCTACACAAGGAGAGACCTGTGTGCGTTGTGTGTGTATGTTAGATTGTTCCTCCAGCCCTGCCCTGCTCCCTGCAACCCTTCTTCTAGGCTCCTCCCTCTTTTCCCCCTTGGTAGTAGTAGTCCCGTTCGAAGCCGTTTCTGTCCATCTCCACTCCTCTGCTTCGCTTGTCCTCCCGTGGTCGAAAGGCAGTCCTGGACCTCACAGAAGTCGTCGCACACTGTAAGACACGAAGGAAGAAAAAGCAGATAAGGCTTATTGGTCAAAGCTTGCTCACATGAAGCAGCAATAAAATGGTCACAAATGATCACGTTGGGAAAAACTGCACAGGCATATACTTCATACACAGCTGTTTGTCACCCATGCGTAAACCAGGATTTGGTATCACCACATCCACTTGACCGCATTAATCGATGGCTCACGAGAAACCTCGCATTGTGCCTCTCCTACACTGAATGCTCAATTTTGTTGGTAATCCTTGGTGGACTCTTTCTGAAGGATGACTGTGCGACACCACTGCTTGCGTTTCGTCTCTTGTTTTCAGGCCTTACACTGCTGTACCTCGTGTCTGGTCAATACCGACAACCTATACCTAACCTATACCCAGCCTACGGTCTATACCAACAAGCCTTCGTCCTATAGAACAAAGCGCAAAAATATTACAATCCTTTGTTAACTAACGCAGAAGTAACTGGTACTCCGAGAACTACAAGTGTTACAGGCCTGTGGATGAGCCTACAGACCTTTTACAGCAAGAAGTCTGCGCAACGTACACCAGAGGCTGCCACAGGCACACTGCCATTGAATGCCTTTTAAATCGGGAGCAAACAGGCATCAGGCACTGCCAGCTGCTCCAGCAATGTTCCATTGAGATGCCAGGGTTCACTTAGTACCATCTATTTAAAATGTGCAAGAGCAGTGGAAAGACGTGCTATTAACATTGAGAGGCCAATTATTGTCCTCTCAATGTTAATCTAGTTATACACATTCAATGTGGTATACACTTCTCACGAATGAGAAAATAAACCATCATGCGGATCCCACGCACTGTTGGAATCGATGTAGGCGAAGCTTTCTGCGCTGTTTGCTTTGATTGACCATAATTAGGTGTGGTGTTGACGACGAATGTTTAATTTTTTCAGTGTTTAGTGCAATAGGATAGTGGTGAGTTGCTGTTAAATGACACTTGGATGCACCACTGCTGTTTGTCTGCGTAGTACACAGAACACACAGGGAGACGTGCTTGCTTGAGGCGTTGCTGTGCGCCATTGTTCATAATCTCTGAGAGGGTTGAGCATTATCATTGCCTCAAACGGAACATCGCATCGTGGCAAAAGTGTGAAACTTTGAATTATAGGGCTGCACGTGCCAAAACCACAATCGGATTATGAGGCTCGCCGTAGTGGCTGACTGCGGATGAATTCCCCCCCCCCCCCCCCCGGGGGTTCTTTAACATGCATGTAAATCTAAGTGCAAGAGCGCTTTTATATTTTGCCCCAGTCGAAATGTGACTGCCGCAGTCAGGATCGAACCCGCGACCTCGAACAATGCCATGACACAAATCTACCTTGGCGAGCAGAGAAGTATTGATTTGATGTGTGGCTGCTTCCGTAGTGTCGCCTAGACACTACGATGCTTTAACCACGCCCTGCGTGAGTTGTCCGCTTGACAAATTTTCCCGGTGTTTATTTTTCAGAAATAGCAGAAACGTACCGTGTGTTCAACACAAATTGATCCAATTTGTCAACAACTGCTGCCATGTCGAGTAGTAGCTTTTCCTTGCCTTCTTACGTCGCCTCCCCCCCCCCCCCCCTCCCCTATGTATGGAAGCTGCAAGCGAAGAGTGGTAAGGCTGTTATTGACTCGTTTTGTGATTGCGTCGACTTTTACCATTCCCTGCCTCCCCTCCCTACCTCCACTCTACCATTCTATCTACATTCCCTTCTGGACTGTTATGTTAGTACAAATGTAAGCCCTGCAGTTTTTGCAATGCTTTTGCGTGGGGTCACGGATAATTAGAGCCGTCAAGAGGGTATTGTGGCGACGCGACGTAAAGGTACAAACGTGTTTTTCGTGCCGCCTTTCCTCTCCGCCACACTCCTGCCGTGCATATGCACGCTCTGAACCACCTCCCGACGCGGCGTGCAAGACAGCGACAACCGTAGAAGCAGAAGTGGAAAAGCCACTATGCTCCACGCACATACCCACGTGCTGGTTAAATTCCGCAAGCCGCTGCTAGATGGCACTAGTTTTCCTGTTGCCGATAGCGTTATCATCAAGGTATCCCACAGTCGACAACCAATTCAAACTTTGGTCACTGACTCCGCCTAAGCGGCACTGGTTAGGCCTAGCCGGAAGGTGCTCTAGGCGGCAAGACTTTGTAGGAAGCTCGCCCTTAATATGGTTGTACCGGTAGACCACACTGGAATTCAGGCATGAGATCACGTACGTGCACAGGCTGGACTGATGGCCACGTGTGGGACGCAGAGTTTGGGTTTGTTGGTGATCAGCTCCATGGCAACTACTGCGAACGCCTACCAAGTCTGTGTGTGCACCTACTGGGCGGAATAGCGTAAGCTCGCGTGTTAGCATAAAGACAATAAAGCTAATAAAGCCTTAACTGACAGTGGCGAGAATCAATGTTATATGCGGTATCTGCACTTCGCGACGATCCAGAACCCACGTTGGGCTGTGTGATGGGTGAACACGAAATACACCCGCAGCCTTGGCCATCATGAAATGTCAAGTAAGCCTCATTTTAGCAGAGCGCACCACTGAGCAAGAGTCTGTAAACTAATTTTCTGTCGCGCTGGAGCTCTAAAAAACAACGAAATGGGTTTTATTGTTGCAGTTTGCTTTTTCAGACAGCCCGAGTAGTTCAGACATTTTCGCGGCATTGGCCATGTCCAAGAAACGGTCGGCGACTGTAAGTGTATTCAAGTCAGCCGCCAGTAATTGCATTATTTTTCAAAGCATTGTGAGCTCAGAGGCTTCAGTGAGTAGATATAAGCCTACCTCATGTAAGGCCCGCATCATGTAAAAATAAGAAAAAAATAATAAAAAACGTGCGAGCCTTATGAGTAAATATGGCAGACTAGGGTTTGTTTTGACAACATCTAAATTAAACAAATTCTCAATTAAAATTTACAGTCCGTAATACATGGAGACGCCTTTCTCCCATTAGAATGGAGTACCTGAAAACACATGGTTGCACAAAGGAGCCAACACATCTTGCCCTGCAAACCACAATAAAAAGCAAAACGGCATGCAGATATAATGCAACACAGCCGAACCTAGTTACAATGAAATAGGAACCAACAAGGACACAGAGGGAAGACGTAACACGTGCGCCGACTTACGACTGAAAGTTTATTTTTTACCAACACCACATAAACAGGAAAACTAACGCACGCGTACACTCCCGCACACCAGCGAATGCCCTCAAACATAGCGCTAAACATGCCAGAAGGCCGGTATACACAAGATAGTGGGGATTTTAACGGTTACTTGCATACAGAAAGATTCAACTTGGTATGAGTATGTACCGAAATTGGCATGCTATGACAAGAGTACATGACGAACTTAAATGGCATGTCATGACATGAATGTCATCAAGTGCGTGTCATTTAGGTCTTGAAACAGCCGCCTACGTCTTGGTGCTTTCGTTTCGTTAACTTGGTAAGCTCCCGGCACACTGCTTCGCACAACATCAATTCCCACAGGGCGTGGGATCTGCCGGCATTTTTTTTTTGCTAGGTTTGATCTTGGTAGTGTTTGCAGTTGTTACAGGGCTGCGTGGTAAATAACGCTCCACTCGTAAAATTTTGTTATATACACGATGGAGAGCTCGAGTACGTAGCAGAGGACGTGGCCGTTAGTCAGCACTGCATAAGCCTCACCAGTTCTTCTATCCTTACTAAGACAAATAATATCCCAGGCAATGCCTGATAATTCCTCACATAGCCCAGTTAAGCTAGCCTCATTCGATAAGGTGTGCGTGTTGAACGTTTCCAGGTTCAGTTCCCAGTGATTCTTAGCACCCTCTGCCGTGTCGCAGGTCTGACCGCCGCCTTGGTCAAGTGCTCCGCAGCCGCTGGGCATATAGCATATACATATATACATAAACAAAAACACGGCAGATCCCACCCCTGTGGGAATCGATGTTATGCGAAGCAGTGTGCGGGGAGCCTACCACATTAACGAAACGATCATGAGAGCACCAAGACGTAGGCGGCTCTTTCATGACCTACATGACTGCATGTCATGAGTCCTTAGGAGTCCCTTTAGCTACACCTAAGATACCTTAAGGCGAAAGCCTTGGTCATGTTCATGATTGACTTCTACCAACATCCTTTACCAACATCCTTCACTTAGTACCGGCGTCCAAACCCGTTTCAGTGGTTTTTTTAGTGTTAATCTTTTTTCGCTGAGTCATTGTCATTTTTGCTGAGTCATGCTCATGACTGTGATTTCTACCATCATCATTGACTGTTTTCTTCACTTATTGCCTGCGTCCTAACCCATTCCAGTGGTATTGGAGTGTTAATATTTTGTTGCTAATACATTGTCATTTTTTCTGAGTCATGCTCATGACTATGAATTCTACCAGTATCCTGTAGTGGTTCCTTCACTTAGTACCCACGTCAGAACTCATTTCAGTGGCTTTATAGTGTGTTCTTTTTTCGCTGAGTCATTGTAATTTTGCTGAGTCATCCTCATACCTATAACCTATACCATTATAATTGAGTGTTTCCTTCACTTAGTGTCCACGTCAGAACCCATTTCAGTGGGATTTGAGTGTTGATCTTTTTTGGCTGAGTCATTGTCATTTTTGCTGAGTCATGCTCGTGTCTATTGGTACGTTCAGCTGAGCCACCCTGGTACCGTGGCAGTGCTGCGGAAATTACGCCAAACAACGCCCGAGTTTCACGTTTCGCTCCTGCCAGACTAAAGTCCCTATATAAGAAAAGTACCGCCATCCTTTGATAAACACCGCTTCTCTCTCTCCTGTATCTCCGATTGGACGATGATAGCGCGCGCTTTTCACTTATATTTTCTTTTTTTCCGCCTCAGAGCCATGTTGAAAGTCCTCTGCGCAGCCGTAGTCGCCGCCGGCGGCGGCAGCGCGCGCCCTGCCTGAAAGCTTCAACGTGGACTTTCTAGGTGCGCCACCGTCGACTTGGCTTTCGCAAGCAAAAAGTAAAGAAAAATGCAAGCGCTTAAGGAGAGGAGGCGGCGGAGGAAAAAGGAGATGGCGGTACTTTTCTTATATAGGGACTTTATGCCAGACGAGCGTGCGAGGCACCAAACGGGAGTTTGCGACTGAAGCGCCCTCTGCAAGATACATGCCGAATGCGAAGTTAAGCAGACGACGCTCTATTACACAGACCACTTATCCCTTGGTCTCGCCGTGATTTGCAGACGTGACCAAGATCAAGCATTTTATTGATGTCAGATGCTTGAAATATAAAGTGACGAATGGCTGTTTGCCATTCGAATGATTTTTGGGGTACTGGGAGGAGCCTGCAAACCGCACTGGCAGCCCCTTGAACGTACTCCAACTTAGCCTTAAGTGTTTCGGAACTGAAAAGAAACAACGGAAACGAAAGTTACATCATCAAACGTAGAAACTGATGCTGCAGCTTCATGTACCTCATATCGTATGACGCCGCTACATCGGTGATGAAATGGTTCGCCTTTGACGGCTGCTTTCGTCAGAGCTCCGGATTAGCAGCGCAAATCAATTGCGTGGTCTTCGTTGACCGATGAGCGACTGGATTCTAGCAGCGAAAATAGTTTTGTGAGAGACACGGCTTACATCGTAACCGCCTGCTACAAAATGGCGCCTGAACTGAACGGCTCGCTTTTCGTCGTCTGGTGCCGCGCGCTGCTCGACGGGATTGTACCGAGCTTCACCGTCGATCTCCGCGGTGGCATGGTGGCGCGCACTCGTGTCTTGTTCGCCCACGCCGAACGTGCGCCACCACACACGTGGCGTCCAGACGAACATGCGACACCGCGCGAGTGCACTGAAAACGGCACGAGTGCCGTCAGCCGAAGGTACCATATGATTTCTACCAGCGTACTTTAGTGTTTCCTTCGCTTAGTACCTACGTCCGAACACATTTCAGTGGTTTTTGAGTGCTATACTTTTTTCGCGTCAGAACAAATTTCAGTGGGATTTGAGTGTTGATCTTTTTTCGCTGAGTCATTGTCATTTTTGCTGAGTCATGCTCATGTCTATGATTTCTACCATTGTACTTTAGTGTTTCCTTTGCTTAGTACCCACGTCCGAACAAATTTCAGTGGTTTTTGAGTGCTATACTTTTAACACGAAAGTGTTTTATGCCGGGGTCCACCAAGACTTCACTGACGTATTTCCGTCACGGAAATACGTCAGCTTACAATGTACACGAACATAATACAAAGAAAGAAACCAGAAGAAAAAGTTCCACAAACATGCAAAATTTGGAAATCGAACCCACGACCTCTCGGTCCGCGACGATAGATCGCCGAGCGTTTAACCCATTGCGCCACAAACGCATTTGCAGAGAGCTACACAGACGCGCCTTATATATCTAACACTCCTCCGTGTACCCGCGCTCTTGCTCGGGGCGGTGCCGCCGCCTACGAGCAGAAAAGAGAAGTACTGCATTATGACACTAACGCGCACCGACAGTGAACGCTTCGGTGGTCTCAGCACTACGACGCCTCGATGCCAGCATTCGAAGGGACGCTGGCATCAAGAAGCACTACCAACGCCACCTAGGTGGCGTTCACCGTACTCAGCACAGCGGAGCGTGGCCTCCGCAATTAGCTCTGAAAATGTTTCTGAAGTTGATCGCGGAGGCTGCAATTACGACGCGCTGTACGCGCTGATTTGACTCGGTGACGATTCAGTTACGTGCTTTGTCTTGCGCGTTGTATTAGTGTGTCAGTTACGTGCTTCGTCTTTCGCGTTGTGCTAGCGTGTGCAGCGTAGTGCAGCTTCCATATGCACGACGGTTGCTCATGGTCATCGACGTTGGTAGTCGTGATGGAGGAGACGTGCCACCAGGCGTCAGCGTGGGTGCATCAACGCCTAAGGGCGCTTTAGCCACAAAACACCAATAGACATTATATATCAATGTGCAATAAACATTACACTACTTCTGTGAAGACACGTTTCACTTTCGTGTTCTATACCGATTTCTATATAAGAGGGATCAACCACATTTTTTTTGCGCTGATCCATTGTCATTTTTGCTGGGTCATGCTCATGACATGACTTCTACCATCATGCTTTAGTGTTTGCTTCACTTAGTACCCACGTCAGAACCCATTTCAGTGACTTTAGAGTGATCTTTTTTCACTGAGTCATTGCCATTTTTGCTGAGTCATGCTCATACTATGAATTCCACCAGTATCCTGTAGTGTTTCTTTCACTTCGTGTCCACGTCCGAACTCATTCCAGTGGTTATTGAGTGTTAATGGTTTTTCGCTGAGTCATTGTCATTTTTCCTGAGGCATGATCATGACTATGACTTCTACAAGCATCCTGTAGTGTTTCCTTTACTTAGTACCGACGTGCGAACCCATTTCAGTGGTTTTTGAGTGTTAATATTTTTCGTTAGGTCGTTGTCATGACCTATATGACACGCATGTCATGACATTTATGTCATGATATGTTCGTCATACACTCCTGTCATGCTATACCAATTTTGGTACCTACCAAGTTAACGAAACGACCATGAGAGCACCAAGACGTAGGCCGCTGTTTCATGACCTACATGAAACGCATGTCATTACATGTCATGTTTGCATTTATGTTCGTCATATACTCCTGTCATTGTGTACCAATTTTGGTACATAGTAAGTTAACGAAACGACCATGAGAGCACAAAGTCGTAGGCAACTACATAGATAGATAGATACTGTGAAAGTAGCAAATGTTGGCCAAGAAATGGTTCGCATTTAATATAGCGTCGGCTACTGGCGTCCATGGGATCGTTATCGCAATCAAACAAGATGAAGGTCTCTGTGTGTACGCGTTTGGAGCCAATAATTACAACGTGGCTACGACATACCATTTTGTATAACCTAAATAGTTTCACCGGTCACCTACGCATGTTATTTTTCAGTGTCTTTTTAGATGCTAATATTTCATAAAAAAAGCTTATGTAGATCAATGCATTTGTACACCTATCATAAACCTTTTATCAAATTACCACTTGAAAAGAACGTGTGTCGTCTATAGCCAATACACAATAAAAAAAATTACTCCATCTCCCGCTAAAGGGAACCATGTGTGGTTCCCTTTAGCGGGACCACACGTCCCGCTAAAGCCATGTGTGGATGCGAAGCAGCGGGGATATGGTTAGCTTGAGCGGGAGATGGTTTTGCGGCAGCGGCCCGAGCGCTCATCGCGGCGCTGCACCGGAGAGAGAATGAGGCGCGCGCTCCGTCATTTTCATACCGCGGAACTACCGTGGCGCCCCAAGCGGAGTATTCAGCTTTCGCACCACCTGTAGTGCTCGCCTCTCCGGACTCTAGAGGAGAGAAAGGGGGGAGCGTAGGAGAGGAGAGAGAGAGGGGGGAGGGGACACGCATGCGCTGTGGGGGTGTGGGACGCCGCGGGAGGCAGGAGGGCCGGACAAAGCCCCCGCCATAAGCTGCTTCGCATCTTATAAAATGAAGGTCAGCCAGCAGCTATCGGCAACCACCACCGAAACGTTGCGTTTTCGTTTTTAACAGCGGAGTTGTTTAAGCTCTTTGTTTAGGGAGCCTACATGCACAGCGCTTGCATGTAGGCTCCCTATATTGGTTAGGCCGCGTAGTGCTAATAAAAAACTTGTGTATGACGAACGTAAGTGATAGGTCATGGCATAAATGTCATGACATGCGTGTCAAGTGGGTCATGACAATGACTCAGGAGAAAAATATTAACACTCAAAAAGCGCTGAAATGGGTTCGGACGTGGATACTAAGTGAAGGAAACACTAAAGGATGCTGGTAGAAGTCATACTCATGAGCATGGATCAGCATAAATGACAATGACTCAGCATAAGTGATAATGACTCAGCGAAAACGATTAACACTCAAAAGCCACTGAAATGGGTTCTGGCGTGGTTAATAAGTGAAGGAAACACTAAACGATAATGGTAGAAGTCATCGTGATGAACATGATTGAGCAAAAATGACAATGAATCAGCGAAAAAAGATTAACACTCAAAAACTACTGAAATAGATTCGGACGTGGGTACCTAGTGAAGGAAACACTAAAGGATGCTGGTAGAAGTCAGAGTCATGATCATGACTCAGCAAAATGACAATGGCTCAGCGAAAAAAGATTTTATTTATTTATTTCAATACTCTCAATGCAACGCGGGGCGTTACATAGAGGAGTGGGTCTCAATACAATAATTGGAAATCGCGGTTTTGAAAGATGATGGAACGGGGTTGCTGACAATGGAGGCGGGGAGGCGGTTCCAGCTGGTCGATGTCCTTGGCATGAAGGAATAAGCGTGTAGGTTTGTACGTGAACTTGGGACGTGGGCCTTGAAGTTTTGATCGGTGCGTGCTGAAATATAATGAGGAGCAGCGAGTAGTGCATTCTTGAGGTGATGATTGGTATGGTATATTTTGTGGAATAGCCCAAGGCGCGCCATTTTTCTTCGTGTCGTAAGGTCAGGGAGGTCCAGGAAAATTTTCATTGGAGTAACACTTGCAGTGCGAGAGTAATTAGAAAGGATGAAACGGGCGGCTCGGTTTTGAATAGCTTCGAGAGAGGAGGCAAGCAAGGCAGAGTGAGGATCCCAGATACAGGCGGCATATTCGAGTTTCGACCTTACAATTGTTTTATACAATAACAGTTTTAAAGAGATAGGAGCCAATGAAAAGTTTGGACGAAGGAAACCTAACATGCGATTAGCATTGTTAGCCACGAAATCTATGTGAGTTTGCAATGTCAAGGTATTAGATATATGAACGCCGATGTATTTATATGAGCTAACGGTTTCTAAGATAGCATTATTCAGAAAGTAAGGATAAAGGGTAGGAGCATTACTGTTACGACATACTCTCATTACTTTGCATTTATTTACGTTCAGTTTCATTAGCCATTGAGTACACCATACTTGAACTTCGTTCAGATCAGCTTGAAGCAGCAGTGCGTCGCCTGGTTTAGTTATCTCCCGGTAAATTACACAATCGTCGGCAAAAAAGTCTAATCTGCGAGGAAACGTGGTTAGGAAGATCGTTAATATAAATTAAGAAGAGTAACGGCCTGGGAACGGTTCCTTGCGGTACACCGGAGGTTACACTAGAATTAGGAGAGTCATAGCTGTTTGCCGTGACGTACTGTTTTCGATTTAATAAAAAAGCACTCAATCCACTGGAGCACGTTGGGGTCGATTTTTAAGGGTTTTCAGTTTTAGAAGGAGAAGGCGGTGAGAGACGGTGTCAAATGCTTTTTGAAAGTCAAGAAAAATGCAATCTACGAAACAGTTGCGATCGAGGGGATGTTAAGAGGTCGTTAGTAAAAAGAAGGAGCTGGGTTTCACAAGAGTAATGTTTCCTGAAGCCGTGTTGATGCATGCAGAAGAAGTTGTTACTTTCAAGGAAAGTTACCAGATTGGAGTATATTACATGTTCTAGAAGCTTACAAGGAATGCTGGTAAATGTGATGGGTCTATAGTTTAGGGGGCTGGATAAATTACCTTGCTTGGGAACTGGCACTTCCCTCCCCGTCTTCCAGTCATGAGGAAGCTGGTAACACTGCAAAGACTGAGTGAATATTTGCGACATGATTATTGATGAATATGTCTCAGTGTGCTTCAGAAACACCGCGGTGATTTCATCGGTACCAGGCGAAGAAGATGGCTTCAGTGCCTGTATTAGTTTGGCAATACCAACCCAGTCAACCAAGATTGGATCCATCATAGGAAAAGAAGTCACTGAAGGCTTGGGGGCAATGCACGATACATCATTCGAGAATGAGGCTACAAAGTGATTTTGAAGAACAATACAGCACTGATTGCTTGGTATGATATCACCTTGCTCATCGCATAGATGAATTTCCTGTTGTTGTTTTTTTTTTGCCCATTGACAATAGTCCAAAACTTCTGTGGGTTGGATTGTAACAAAGATGGAAGTGTACAGGTAAAAAAATTGTCTTTGGCCACCCTAAGTGCCTGTTCATACTCAAACACGGTGCTGTCGTACACTGACCCGCCGAGGTGGCTCAGTCAGCTAAGGCGTTGCGCTGCTGAGCACGAGATCGCGGGATCGAATCCCGGCCGCGGCGGCCGCATTTCGATGGAGGCGAAATGCAAAAACGCCCGTGTGCTTGCGTTGTAGTGCACGTTAAAGAACCCCAGGTGGTCAAAATTATTCCGGAGCCCTCCACTACGGCGTGCCTCATAATCAGAACTGGTTTTGGCACGTAAAACCCCAGAAAGAAGGAAGCTGTCGTACACTGCGTACCTTTCACTGCTATGATAGAGAAATGCACTATGATACAACCTCTCGTTCTTCTTGCGAAGGCGGTTCAGCGTAGACGTATACCAGGGGGAACGGAAAGAACAACAAACACTACGCCGTGGAACGTACTTATCTATTAATAATAAGACTTGGTCTTTGAAGATATACCAGTTCTGCTCAACGGAACGCTGTGAAAATCTGCGTAGGAATTCATGACAAAAAACTTCCAATTCGGCGTTAATTGAGTCTTCTTGCCTTCTTGTAGGCAAGAAGCCTACATGTATTCGCCTTCTTGTATTCGAAAATTACCTTAGTAGAATTGGCTTTTCGTACAGATTTAATGTCGCACTTGAACGAGAGCATGCAGTGATCGCTAATACCGGGCAGATGGGTTCAACTGCAAATATAATCAGGCTCAGTGGCTAGAATTAAATCTAACAGATCTGAAGAAGAACAAGTGGTGCGCGTGGGCAGTTTCACAAGCTGCGTTAAATTGAAGTCGTTACACAAGTTTATCAAGCGCGTGCCCTCGGAGGTAAGTGATGTGGAAGGGCCACTGCTTTTATCCCGGGAGATATCGGGGAAATTGAAATCACCAAGAAGAATGATAGGAGAGGAAGGGTACCTAACAATAACATTGTGTAAGGCATCGTGTAGGTCATCGCAGAAGTTAGATGAGGAATTGGGCGGACGGCAACAAGCACATAAAATAACATTTTTCTCGCCTAAGCGAACACATGCGCACACTAGTTCCAAGGGGCACGTGACTGTGATGATATGGGAGGACATGTGCACTGAAACTGCGATTAGAACGCCCCCACCTATTCTTGATTTTCGGTCAGACCTGTAGAAATTGAATGCACTTGCGCATTAAAGAATTTCCCTATCCCGCACTTTACTCGAAAGCCAAGTTTCGCATAGGGCGACAATATCGGCAGCACAATCATCGATAACAGAAGACAGTTACTCACGTTTGCGCATTACGCTTCGAATGTTAGCGAAAAGAAAACAAACGCTTCTTTTAGTAATGTCATTTGTGCCTGAGAATTGCTATGTGCTGTTCCCATTACGACTCTGAGCGGCATCGCGGGGAGTGGTGGAAGGTTTCGGACGTGAGGAGGAGCCCTCCACTACGACGTGCCTCATAATCAGAACTGGTTTTGGCACGTAAAACCCCAGAAAAAAGAAGAAGAAGAAGGAGGTACTTTTGTTTAATTCACATAATTCACACACTATCAGTTAGAGGGTAGTAAACAAAACATTTCTTGTTTATGTATAATTTGTTATACCGCAGTGAAAATTTGTTATACCGCAGTGAAAAAAGATTAACACTCAAAAACCACTGAAATGGGTTCTGACGTGGGTACTGAGTGAAGGAAACACTAAAGGATGATGGTATAAGTCATAGTCATGAGCATGACTCAGCAAAAATAACAATGACTCAGCGATAAGAGATTAACACTCAAGAACCACTTAAATGGATTCGGACGTGGGCCACTAAGTGAAAGAAACACTAAACACTACACTCTTCTGTAGAGCTACACAATGTACACGTCTTAGTGACAGGTCATTTTTATTTTTGTTGTCTTTGTTGTTCTTTTTATCTCATTATTGTTGCACAAGTTCATAAAACATCGCTTATTGATAGCTGATAATAGCCAGACAAAGACCGATTGTCCATCTCTTTCTGTATTTTATTTAATTTCCCCATTTGTGCTTTCCACGGAGAATTTACACGAAGCCCCAATTGCACCAAAGAAGGAGCAGTAGCTGTCACTGAATGTAAAGTAGAAACTGCACCGTGCGTACAGTACAGCACAACCAGTGCGCTGCTGTGCCTGAGCTCAGCAGATGCCTCTACCACAAGCACCACTCTCCACGAGGTAGCGTGGCGACGCAATCTGGACGGTAAGCGCCAACGATGCGTAAAGTGATGCGTGAGAGACATACATGCAGTGAATGCAGCAACTGTGCAGTAAACCATATACGAGGCCTGCGACATAACAGTTCAGATGCCCCGGCTTACCTCAGCCGTTTGAATATTTGCAACTGTCTTATAGTTGCTCTAGTGCTCCGCTACTGTACTTCCTTTTGCTAGCTCTCTCGCAGATACACCTGAAGAAATGCTTAAGAAAGACGGGCAAGATGGAGTTGCGTGCGACGCAAGGATTTACTGCGTAGACAAAAGCGCCAAGAACTGCAGGCTATACACAGAATGCTTCTTACCGCGGGGAGCTGTGGAACACGTACTACTTACGGTACTTAAAGGGATACGGACACAAAAGTTGACAGGTGGTTTTTTGCGTCGGAACAAAAGTTGAACTGTTGAAAATGACGAATACAACAAGCTGCTTTGAAAAAAAGAACAAGAAACATCTTTTTTTTTTTGCGATTTTATGTTGCACCTTGCCTCCAAGCGGCCGCTGGCTAAAGCTGAAGTTTGACGTCATAACACCCACCCGCGGCCAAAGTCGGCCACAGCTGTCGCAGTGTTTCAAGGGGTATCGGTCCCTTGCAGCGTTTGTTTAACCCCTTTCGGCGAGACCCGGGTGCGCTACGAGTTCGCGTCCTCGCCGGACCTCCAATAAAAGTTATTTCACTCACTCACTCTTCGCGCGTGGTCCGTCTGAAACACAATCCCCGT
Organism: Dermacentor silvarum; assembly: GCF_013339745.2. Classification (NCBI taxonomy): domain Eukaryota; kingdom Metazoa; phylum Arthropoda; class Arachnida; order Ixodida; family Ixodidae; genus Dermacentor; species Dermacentor silvarum. The sequence continues at coordinate 203,505,396 of NC_051156.1, forward strand.
CGGCGCTGCACGCAGGTTGTACGTCTTACATGAGGCGTCCCGTGGTTGTCGCTCGGTATTGACGCGTTCGTCGCGGCGGAAGGAAATTCCCAGACGTTGCTGTTATAACAGCGTCGTCGGTGGTGACACGCAGTCGCACACGTTTCCCATAGACGCGAAGGTGCGTAAACTTTGGATACCTGCCTATTAGAGAGCTTTAGCCTGTCCGGTAATCGGGTAAACGCGGGCGTTGGGGCGTTCAGACGGAACCGTAAACGTGAGCGGCCTGTATGGTGCTGCCACCTGGTGGCGCAGAGTTCAAATAGACAAGACCAGCTAATATTGCAGTAACAAAGCTTATTCTACTTCACTGCTGGTGTAAATCCTCGGCAGCAACACGATTACTCCCCTGCCGAAAATTTATACCAGGAAATGACCAATAATTCTTACATAAGTATTATGGTGGATAGCGAAATCTTCGCGCTACGGTTCGCGAAAACCTGACCGGCACTTCCACGGCCGCCTGCTCTTCGTCGCTTGAGGCGGAAGGCTCGTATGCATAAGCGGTAATATTTCTCGCCAAGTTGGAATGGTCCTCGTCTTCTAGCGTGTACTCATCGCTGGTAGACGCACCAGAACTCGAATCCATGCTCGCGATGGCGGCGTCGGCGCGCTTCGAATGACCGCGGCCGGCCGGCTGGCTTCCAACGCCTTCCAACTCCCGCGGGTCGGGCGGCGAGGCGCGCGCTTACAAAAACGCCAAAAATAAAGCCATCGGCTCAAAAATGAGCTAGGTGACTACATCTTTTCGGTGTAATCACACAATGAGGATTCATTTTCAGCATTTTCGTAAAATTCTCATATTTTGTGCCCGTACCCCTTTAAGTCGCTCCAATAATCAATTGAAGTCCGGTTCGGTTCGGTTCCAAGATGGCGAAAACATTTCGGTTCGGTTCGATTTGTTCCAGTTCAGTTGAAAATAATGGCCTTTCTCCGGTTTGCACTTCAGTTACTGTTCAATTCGATGACCTGATTATAGTATTACGGGCTACGAAACTCTGCATCGAAGATTAGAGAAGTGATGAATGAAAAAATAAATAAAACGTCAAATCAATTACCCATTTCACAAATTAATCCAAGGACGCGTTCTCCAAGAAAAGGCGCGTTCCAAGACCCGTTCTCCAAGAAATCCAAAAAGAAAAAAAAATACCATCAAGGGTTTATAGTCCCGTGGATCGATACGTTGTATTTTGAACGGCAGTGTACCTAGGTGAAATTGATACAAGATGGCCCGTTTGCTGTCTCATTAAGGCGCTGGCAAAGTATAGGAGCGCTTATTATTTCTTGTGAATTGATTCCTTAGTTTGAGAAAAGTGCAGTATGGAAATCGTAAAACAACAATAAGGCCTACGTTACCGTTACGGATCTCATGACTTTTTTTTTTCTATCTGGTCATGTAACCTTAAATGCGCGAACCTTTCATTTAGAATGTGTCAAATGAAAAAACGGCACTCGGTCACTCGGTATAGTTTTAATTCGAATGTCCCTCCTGGTTTCACGAAAGTCACGTCGTTGTAGGTGTTAACACACTCGAAAGAAAATTAATTTCCTCGTCCCCCCACCAACAAAAAAGAAAGTAGAAGCGACAAGGCAACTGTATGCAATAAACAAACTTTGGTGGAATAACGAGCTTGCAAAGGCAAAGCAACGTGGGACACAAGCTCCAAGCCGCGCGCACAAACTTTATATTAAAAAAAAAGCAAAATAAAGAGGGTTTGAGGGCTGAGTAACTCACGTTTCGTGATTTGATTAGCCCACTCGGTTTATCCTCGAGGTCGCCTTTTAATTGCCACGCAGGCCACCTACAACGGCTGTTAAACCGGTGCAGCCGTACGAAAGCCTGTCAGTGCAGTCAATTAGGGCCATATTCGCAGGGCTGTTTCTCTCAAATAGAACAAACGGTTCTCTCGTGACCCCCTTGACAGCCCCCCAATCACAGTTCACAACAGATACCGGCGAGCAGATACCGGCCGATCGTCATCACCCCCTCGTACAGCGGGATGAGGCTCTCCATTAGCTAACACCGCCTCCAGGAAGCATTAACAGGGCTGCGCCAACTCGGTGAGCCACAGTGTACACTGTAAACGAAAATACCCCCACATCGGAATTATAGCAAGGTGATGTGCCCTATATACTCCCATCCTTGAATATTCACTCCGACGTATGGGAGGAATACAACGGCATTCCCTCGTTTCACTCCGCTCACTACCTGTGGGAGGATAAGGGCGGACATGACGTGATTTTATTCCGCCTTCAAAATTTTGTTCTCCCCGGGAACTCCGCACAGGGAGTTTTAAAAAACTCCCCCGCGGGAACAGGTTGGTCACGTGGTGCTTCCCATAAGGCTATGCGCCGCGCGAGCGACCGGCCGCGTTCGGCGGAGTCGGCGGTGCTCATGGCTGACGGTTTGTTTACATCTGTGAAGTGTTGTTCCGTGCCAGTGTTTCGCCGATTTTCCTTCCTATACTTCCTTCCAGAAAGTGTTATAGGCCTGTCTGAAGCTCACTGTATCTCATCTTTATGTACATTAGCTGTGATCACTCTGCTGACAGCGAAGAATGCAAGACCAACGATTTCAAGTGCGCAAATAGGCTTAGGGATATCATGAAGCTGCCGGTTGACTCGTGATGTCGACTCAGGTTTCTGGCTGTGCTTTCGTGTTGCGTGACTTTGACTTGTGTTCTTCAGTGCGTGAAATACCACTTTTATGTCCTTTTGAGTATATGCTGACAACGTCCGGTGTAAAGTGCCACGTAGCAATGGCAACAGCAGCCGCTGTTCAAGCTACCACGTCCGTGATAGCCGCACATGAATGCCATATTCCGACTTCGTTACTGTGCTGTGCTGCCAGTAAGACCGTGGTGCAAGCAATTCTTTTTATGAAACTGTGTACGGATATCCTCGCCCAGGAAATACGGTAGGACGTAAGTACGCACTGTGAATAAAGCTTCTTACTGAGCGATGTGAATCGAATTGTTGTCACGCAGTTCTGTTTTGATGACGTCGTTGCTTCGGATATTGCATTAACATCATGTTCCATCAAAGATAGTGATTTAGGAGCATACCTGCTGGCTCCGAGCGTGATGATTCGTTTGCCAGATCAGCGATATAGCTCCGTTTCACAACCGAGAGACATTGCTTGGACGCGGAGCAAGTAGTGCGGTAAAAAAATGTATGCCTACGCAATTTTCGGTGTTACGTGGGCTGCTACGGGTCATGCTCACATGTAATAAATTGTTGTCCCGCCACCATTCTTTCGCACGAAGCTAATTTTGTTATGAAGCACGCGCACGTACATTTTTCTTGCGTACTGTAACTAACGCACTACTTCTAGGCCGCGGACGCCGGCAGTGTGCGAAGTCGCTTCAGCGCTCACAGAATGGCATTCTAATTTTGAAAATTTATGCCACTAATGTCGTTTTTTCACTATTCTGAATTAACAGTTTCGTGTGCATTTAGGTTTCATGTTGCCGTCAGAGAGGCAGACCTCATATGTGCGAGCCTGTGAGTCGTAATTCTGAAAACAGTACAGCTGCTCGCTAGGCCATTTCGTGGCACAGAAAATCGTGGCTATATATACTGGCAGAGTTACTTCTTGAGTGTAGCGTGTACGTTGATGTTTTTCCAAGTTCCGAATCCGATGTTTCTCTCAAATGTTTGTGTTTATCTATGTCAAGGTTTGTCTGGTCTCGTTCACTTGTTTCACAGAATTTGACTTATTCTTGTGCGTATATTTCGGAATTTGACCCGCCGCTTCTAGATATAAAATTATCCACGCAATTTGACCTGATACTTTTTTATACTCCCGGTGCAGCTCGAAAACCTCCGTCCAGCCCGAAATAAAAAATAAAAATGACCGGAAAAAAAATAAAAATGACCGGAAAAAAAAAAAAACTCCCCTGGCACCACGCAAAAATTCCGTCCGCACGGAGTAAAAATTATACTCCGATCATGCGGAGCATAATAAACTCCCAACCGGGGGGTCGCTAGAGGACAAGCAGTATACTCCCACCTGAGAGTTATTTCCGTTTACAGTGTATATACATCTCGGGAATTGTGGACTGATACACTGCTTCAGGCTTCGAACTATTTTCATTTTTGTTTTAGCTCTTCCACCGTTCTGACTTTCGTCGTACCCGTCGCCCAACGTCCCTCGTTTACTTTGAAAGGTCCGCGAACCAGACCTCTTCCTAATTAAAGAAACCCATTCCTGCGAGTAGGGCTGCGAGCACCGTGGTAATGAGCGGATAAGAAAAACATAGAGATGGAGAGAAAGAGAGATGCAGAAACACAAAGCTAAACGTGAAATACGATGGTCCCTGTATTAGGCGACCAAACGAGGAAAAAAAGATAAAAGACGGAACAAAAAAAAAAAAAGAAGAAAAACATCAACTAAACAGCGCTTGTTCTTTTTCTTCTTCTTCTATTTGTTATTTTTAGATCCTTAATTGAGAGCGCTCGCCGAAACGTATTTCTCTGCAGTGCCAACTTTGTTGCTCCGTCCAGTACTAGGAAAAAGTATACTTTCTTTTTTTCGTTTCTGGCCTCTTGCCTTCCCCGACACGTATAATTAACACGTATACTCTTGCACCTCCTTGGATGGCCCCGTTTTTCTCCGTTCTCAATTTTAAGCTGGCCCTTTCTTTTTTCTTCAGTGAATTTCGCCAAACGATAATCTAAAGAGTTGTATCTGCTAGCATTCCCTTTCTCTCAGTACCGACGCGATAAGCAGAAACGCCTGTTTCTGTTTTCTGTCTTTGGGCAAAATAAGCGCGCTTGCGCACTCAGGTTTCGAGAAATTAAGCGCAAGCTGATGGAGGCAGAAAAATAAGTAAATTCTTGTTAGCAGGTTGCTAATTAGGTCTGCATGTTCTCGCCCTATAATAGATCCACATTTAATTAAGTCATATTCTGGATTGTCCTTCCCATGCTTTTGCATATTGGAATTCCAAGGAACTGTCTTAATTTAGCGGTACTTGTAGCTGGGCTTGTTGGTGCTTTGTTACTGTGTTAATGTGTGTTGTGTGCTGCGTTATTGTGTTAATTTAGCTCGAAGCTCGATTCACGTGTGAGGAAAGATTAGTTTCCTTAAAGCAAATAGTGCTGTCATTAATTTTTCTTTTGCCCAGTACCTTCTCTAATCATTGATTGTTGGGAGGCAATATTATTGGTTGCAACTTGCTGCATTTTACGGCGACGCACTTGATGAGTCACGTTTTTTGCCCTAGGGTTACGACGGCGTTTATCCACATGTGTGTACCCCAAGATGTTTTATAAATTTTGTAATTGGAAGAAGGGGGCACCTGCCGAACATTATGTTTGGTTTCCGGCCTAACCTCGCCACCCAGAACATTCTACTTCAGCTAAAGGAAGAAGCCATCGGCGGCCTCACCACACGTCACAAGAGTGCCACCTTGGAGCTGATCTCGAGGACACCGCTCCAAATAGCATGGGCAGTCTCTGAGTGAGTGCAATACTAGGCCGACGAGCAGCGTTTTCCTTATTGCTTTGTTTAAACCTAAATTAATTTGTGGTGCTTTAAAATGCGTTTTGACTGTAAGTTCCCTTGCTGTGCGGGTTTGAAGCATAAATTTCCTTTGCTTTGTAAGTTGCACGTGCCAATGCCACAGTCAGTGCAATTTTGGTGCATTTGACAATCCCGGAGTTGGTACACTACGTGTCAATTAAATGCCTAGTTCCTCCAAGATCCTCTCATAAACGTCGCCTATATGGGCGATGCGAATACGAATACAATATATGCATGCCTTTTACGCTTGAACTCTCCGGACGAACAAGCTCGACCTTTGACCGAAGACAGCTCACAGCTTCGCGACTTCTGCTCGTAACGAGCTTTCATCTTCTCCCGGGAAGATCCCGTTTACAAACTCCCCGTGCATTGATTTTGGAGCGGTGCCGCTGTACACTCGTGGTTTGCGCGAGAACGTCGCTGGTCTAGATGGCACCGTAGCACCTGGGAGAGAAGCCTTCTATTCCCATCGTGGAACTTAACCAGCAGTTGACAGGTCCGTAAGACAAATAGCTAGGGGTGTGTGAATAGTGATTTTTGAGATGGAATCGAATATGAATCGAATAGTGCCAGAAACTAATCGAATATTGAATATCTTCGAACAGTTTTACAATAATGAATAGCAGTTATTATAGTTAATATGAAAAGGTGCTTACTTCCCAGTATCCTTAACGTTAGAAAGTTTCTGTCATAATAGAATAAGTTATCATGCGTTGTTTATTAAAAGCACAAATTGACCATTAGGAGCAAACAAGTAGTTTCTTCACACGCACAGGGCTATTAAGAGAGAGCGATCTCTTTACAGCCTGTAAAGTATGGCTGCCTCAGTGACGTAGCATACTAAACTACACAAGTTCTCATGCTTTATGTCTATGTTATGCCTGCGTGGGTGAGAAGTTACCGCAATTTTGCTCCAATTTTATGTTTACTTCGGCGCAGTTCACGTTTTGAAATATTGAAAACGTAATCGAAAGATAATTGCATTTATAAATAGTGGCAATTCGATTCGAAGACCGAGTCGAATAGGACACTGTTCGATTCGTAATTTGAAAGTGTCGAAGATTCACACACCCCTACAGATAGCCATGTGTACATCTTACATAAACACATGCCGACGCGCGCCCACATACGTATCCACAGTAGGTGTGTGGGGCGCGGCCAAATCAAACGTAGACTCAACAGTTCAAAAGATTGAGAGAGCATGTGGAGGAGGGGGCAGTTAGGGATGATGAACGGTGGCGTTAATCGTCCGTCGCTGCCCACAGAACGTGTCCGATGCGTTCGCCCGCGCGCACTTACGCACCGCTGCTAACGACGAGCGAGCCGCAGCGAAACTACAGACGGGCCTCCCTGCATCTTGATGTGTCACCCGGGTCAACTACGTCGCGCTACTTTACAAGCCTCTCCACATTAAGCTGCTGCGCGTTTACTCACACCAGCGTATTGGCAGCGAGTTTCCGCGGTCATCGAGTGAGTTGCATTCGTGTTTGCTTGTGCGCGCGTGACGCCATCTTTGTTAATTTAGTTAGTATGGCTGTGTTGACAAGTTTATACGGCCGATAAAACGACTATCCCTACTTCGTATAGCTGTCCACTAATTTGCTATCGCAATCGATGCTTCGCCTTTCGGGCGCACCGCGACTTTTTCTAACAGAAAGAGGTTCTCGGCAGAGACGGTTGCCCTGAATGTCGAAGTGAAATACACATTACATGATATATGAAGGGTATCGTGCTAATGGAAACCCGTACTAATTGAAAAAAAAAAACTCGGCCGTCCACACCTGTCATTTGGAGATCTGTGACTGATTCGAAAGCGACGCTAGCAGGTAACACAAGGACACTTTAGCCGAAATACAAGATCTCCACTTGTTTCCTTCATCTAATCAATCAAAAAACCTATCTCTCTCTGTATACAAACAAACAAACAAACAAACAAACAAACAAACAAACAAACAAACAAACAAACAAACATACATAAATACATAAATACACACATGCATACATACATACATACATACATACATACATACATACATACATACATACATACATACCCACGTCATCATCATCATCATCATCATCATCACCATCATCATCATCATCATCAGCCTATATTTATGTCCACTGCAGGACGAAGGCCTCTCCCTGCGATCTCCAATTACCCCTGTCTTGCGCTAGCGTATTCCAACTTGCGCCTGCGAATTTCCTAACCTCATCATCCCACCTGACTTTCTGCCGTCCTCGACTGCGCTTCCCTTCTCTTGGTATCCATTCTGTAACCCTAATGGTCCACCGGTTATCCATCCTACGCATTACATGGCCCGCCCAGCTCCATTTCTTCCGCTTAATGTCAACTAGAATATCGTCTACCCCCGTTTGTTCTCTGATCCACACCGCTCTCTTCCTGTCTCTTAACGTTACTCCTAGGATTTTTCGTTCCACTGCTCTTTGTGCGGTCCTTAACTTGTTCTCGAGCTTCTTTGTTAACCTCCAAGTTTCTGCCCCGTATGTTAGCACCGGTAGAATGCAATGATTGTACACTTTTCTTTTCAACGACAGTGGTAAGCTCCCAGTCAGGATTTCGCAATGCCTGCCGTATGCACTCCAACCTAATTTTATTCTTCTGTAAATTTCTTTCTCATGATCAGGGTCCCCTGTGACTAATTGACCTACATAAACATATTCCTTTACAGATTCTAGAGGCTGACTGGCGATCCTGAATTCTTGTTCCCTTGCCAGGCTATTGAACATTATCTTTGTCTTCTGCATATTCATCTTCAACCCAATTCTTGCACTTTCTCGATGAAGGTCCTCAATCATTTGTTGTAATTCCTCACCCTTGTTGCTCAATAGGACAATGTCATCTGCAAACCGAAGGTTGCTGAGATATTCGCCATCGATCCTCACTCCTAATCCTTCCCATTCTAAGAGCTTGAATACTTCTTCTAAGCATGCAGTGAATAGCATTGGAGAGATTGTGTCTCCTTGCCTGACCCCTTTCTTGATAGGTATCTTTCTACTTTTCTTGTGGAGAACCAAGGTAGCTGTGGAATCCTTGTAGATATTTGCCAAGATATTCACGTATGCCTCCTCCACTCCTTGATTACGCAATGCCTCTATGACTGCTGATATCTCTACTGAATCGAATGCCTTTTCATAATCTATGAAAGCCATATAGAGAGGTTGATTGTACTCCGCAGATTTCTCGATTACCTGATTGATGGCATGGATATGGTCCATCGTAGAATATCCCTTCCTGAAGCCAGCCTGTTCTCTTGGTTGACTGAAGTCAAGTGTTGTCCTGATTCTATTGGAAATTATCTTGGTGAATATTTTATACAATACTGAAAGCAAGCTAATGGGTCTGTAATTCTTCAATTCTTCAACGTCTCCCTTCTTATGGATAAGTATAATGTTGGCGTTCTTCCAGCTCTCTGGTACACTTGAAGTTGTGAGGCATTGCGTAAAAGGCCGCAAGCTTTTCAAGCATGATATCTCCTCCATCTTTGATTAAATCTACTGTTATTCCATCTTCTCCAGGCGCTTTTCCCCTGGTCATGTCTTTCAAGGCCCTTCTAACTTCATCGCTAGTTATAGAAGGAGCTTCTGTATCCGGTTCATCACTATTTCGAATGGAAGAAGCTTGGCTGTTTTGGCTACTGTACAGGTCAGTATAGAATTCTTCTGCTGCTTTTACTATGTCATCGAAATTGCTGATGATATTACCATGCTTATCTTTCAGTGCATACATCTTGCCTTGTCCTATGCCTAGTTTTCTTCTTACTGATTTCATGCTGCGTCCATATTTTATGGCTTCCTCAATTTTTCCCACGTTATAATTTCGAATATCCCTTACTTTCTTCTTGTTGATCAGTTTTGACAGTTCAGCGAATTCTATCTGATCTCTTGAGTTGGACACTTTCATGTTTTCACATACCCACGTACTACAACTTAAAAGACACTGCGGCTACGTTGTGCCTCTGAGCTTCCATTTCTTGTCTACCACTCGGGCCTTACAGAAACACGTATTAACGCGATATCGTTAAGGGCACCGTGTCGCAGGAAGTCCGATGTTACCGTCGGCGTCACAGGCGTTGCCCGGCCAACAAAATCATCCCGAACCAGCCCGACCACGCAGTCCCTCCGTGTGGCGCCAAGGCGTTAGTGAACAAAAATAGAATTTCTCAATGTAATATCCATCAGAAAATCGTAAAGTACGAATTAAAAACAACCTGCAGACATGATAGCGTCGAATTGTAATTTGAGTGTACAAAAAAAAAACATAATTCTGTTACGAGGAAACTCAAACACAAACCACTTTTCCTGCACTTCTACCATACAACAGCATCGCGCCCGTGTAGGTTACTTGCTAAAACACCATCCAGATGGCGCTCGCGTCCTCGGCAAGTCAAACTGGGACTTAGCCTGCCTAATGCGTTTTGGACACGCGCGCGCCTCGGAGCAACAGCAAACAATCAATAAAGTAATAAAAAATTGTGGCTCCAATCCACGCTGTGAAGGTGGTTGGACAGCGAAGCTGTAAACGACACCCACAACGATTACCCATGGTGACGTCACTTGAATTCACACACGTGGTTCTACAAAGAGTGAAACCAGAGACAAGTTAAATTTACTTAACCACACCCTTTATTACTTCCCAAGGACATTATATTCACGCTGTCCTTCTGGCGTCTTTACTTTTCGTGTTCTACCCATGTTAGCCTGGAATGGACTGAATTAGTTGCTAGACCATGGTGACGTCACTACGTGATTTCTATGCTCTTGGGTACTTTTCCACTTGGAGTAGCTTACGCAACCATAATCTTTACCTGGAAACACACGCGGGAAAAGGACGCGGGGAGGGTTTTGAATGACGTCAACCCCTTTCGAAGCAGCTGCAAACCTAATCTTTACCGGAACGCATCCGAGGGTGTTCCCATTGTTCACATGCGCCTTATCATCCATAATGTGGTTTTGATGCTTGTTTTGTGGTTTTTCTTTTGAAAACGAGTGCTCAGCTGTGTGCTGTATGCCTGATTTGAAAGGAGATACACTGTTTGTATTCAATTTTTAGCCCGGCGTTATAGGTGCTGGAGGCGTCTCGTGTCGTAATCGTCGTCAACGTAGTCGTAGTCACGGTAAGCGAGCGGCACGCTCAGCACGAGCGCGTGCCGAGCGTCCCACGTGCTGAGCGCTCCCGCGTTCTTTGTCGTCGTCTTCCACAGCTGTCTGCGTTGCCGCTCATCATTCCAGCGTAGAATTTCTCTTATCTTCTATCGTCGTAATGGAGAGACCACGTTTACAGGGTTATGAGACATTGCTTAAGGCAGTATGAGCCCATTAGCGGTGCATCACTGCATGTTTCGCACTTCCCCACGTTTCACTTTAGTGGAGCTGCATTTTGCTCAATGGGTCATTTGACAGTTACACATAACATTTAATTCACCGCTCAAATCGAGCCGACGACTTAACTCATGCAAGCTGTAATAACTAATAAAAACTAAAACAGTAAGAAAGGCATCCATATTGGCCAAATTTTTCTGTCGTCTTGCCAATCGGCCGTTCTTTAATTGCACAGTTTACAAGAAGTGGAACCATCCCAACTTGGAAATACAAAATTAAATTCTTGGCTTTTACGCGCCAATACTACGATCCGTTTATGAGGCACACCGTAGTGGGTGACTGCTGATTAATCTTGACCTCCTTGGGTCCTTTAAGGTGCACCTGTTTGTAAGTACACGAATGTTTTTGCATTTCGCCCCCATCAAAATGTGGCCGCCATGGCGAGGATCAAATCCGCGCCCTCGAACTCAGCATCGCAACGCCATAGCCAGCGGGCTACCGAAACGGATGACCATACCAAATTTTCATCATTCCTGGCTTGCTGCTGCTGCTATTATTATTATTATTATTATTATTATTATTATTATTATTATTATTATTATTATTATTATTATTATTATTATTATTATTATTATTATTATTATTATTATTATTCATTCATTCGTTCATCAGATGGCAGTTATGGAGGAGGGTGTGGGTAAACGCTGCTCATTATACAGACAGCTTGACAAGAGCCCACAGCCACCAAGGGGACTTCACCACGTGGTACATGTATGTGCGGCAGTGCATCCTTTACAGGGGTAAACATTCGTTAGAGTAAATTACGGGAGTTCATGTCCGTATGCCAGAATCTTGACCCCCCGTGGTTGCTTAGTGGCTATGGTGTTGGGCTGCTAAGCACGAGGTCGCGGGATTGAATCCCGGTCACGGCGACCGCATTTCAATTGGGGCGAAATGCGACAACACCCGTGTACTTAGATTTAGGTGCGTGTTAAAGAACCCTAGGTGGTCAAAATTATTCCGGAGTCCCCCACAACGGCGTGCATCATAATCAGATAAAGGTTTTCGGCATGTAAAACCCTAGAATTTAATATTTAATGCCCGAATCTTGCTTTTTTTTTTGCTTACGCCAACGACACGAAAATTTGCTTGGCTGGTAGCTTTGCTGTAAAAGGTCCTAGGGCCTTCACATTTTGATATAAGACGGCTTATATTGCCGCTGGAAAAACGTCTTCCCAGCAATGCATTTGTGTTTAAAAGTGAAGCCGACTTTAAGGGGATCGGTGCAAGTTTGGTCTTTGTAAGCTGACTTTCCCAAGTTGTGTGGCGCAGTGAAGACTACTCATAAGGAAAAATGCGATGCGAACGGGGCCCGATAACACTTTCGCGTTTCACTCTTAAAAGCGAAGCTTAAGCCTCCTCAAATTTTTTATCTGGTCTCGATAATAAAATCACGTGTGGTACATACCCGCACTGGACATGCGGGTATGAGCCAGGGAGAAGAAAGAAAGAAAGAAAGAAAGAAAGAAAGAAAGAAAGAAAGAAAGAAAGAAAGAAAGAAAGAAAGAGAATTCACGTGTGGCTCATACCGGGGCCAAACATTTCAGCTCCACTGGGAGAGGCCTTCGTCCTGCAGTGGACATAAAATATAGGCTGATGATGATGATGATGATGATGATGATGATGATGATAATGGTTTGATGTGTCAGCGGGAGGGAAAGGGAAGGAAAGGGGGTTGGCGCGCGCCCCACAGCACTTTCCTTGGCTCAGACCAGTTTCGGCGACGGATGGGAAGGCCGCGCATGGTGCGTTCCTCCGAGGAGCAGACTGCGTTTGAGTAACGGCGCCGCGAACTCGCTCGGGAAAGGGCTCGACGTCGACGTGCCGGGTCTAGCGTGAGGGCTTCCGAAGTCCAGGCGAAACGTCAGCGAGAGCCGCGGACCCCGAGTTGCGGGAGCGCGGTGTTAAGGCCAAACGTCAGCGAAGAGTCGCCGACCCTGAGTTTAGGGCAAATGAAGCTGGAACACCTGCGACAGCGTCTTCTTGCCGCAAGCTTCGATTACCCCACTTTTCTCGACAAGGGAAGGGTTGGTCATTTTTTCTTCTTCGTCCTTGGTTCGGCAGAAAGCCGTGTGCTCGCTATCACCGGTATCGGACACTCAACGAGACGGGTGGTAAGAAGTGAACAGAGTCAGCTGAAAAGAGGTTGTGCAAAATACGGACCCAGATGCCGGGGCAGTAGCCCGGAGCCACACGATCTAGCTGCCCTAGCAGAGCTCTCTTGAAATAGGTTCTTCTAGCAGCATCTGGCCCGTCGGCTGTGCTGTGGCCATAGCATTGCTCCTGGCTTGGCAACCCTCAGGACAACACGTTTACCCCCATGAGACTAGCCTTGTCTACAAGCGTGCGAAGACACTCCAACCAACCTGCACTGTCCATGTGTATTCTCTGCATTGCCCGCGAACAAAGCCTCCTGGGCCTGTCCGTTCATTGAATTATCGTAAATTGGGTGCTCCTCGGTTCCTTTGCCTGGAACGCTGTTCGGTTCCTATTGTATTGTAAGCACTTCTGTATCATTGCTACGGCTACAGGGCACGCAGCGGCCTGCGGCTGCAGTTAATTCTCCTTGTCGTAATTTGCTGCTGCCCTGCAACGTTTGGCGCTTTTTTATTGATACTTTTGCACTCCCGCAACTCGATAACAACTTCTGCCAACTTTATAGGGCTGTTTACTTCCACGTATAACCATACTCTCTCGATCGTTGTCACCTTGTGAGAAACGTGCGAGTCTTTTTTTTTTTTTGTCAAATTACGCAGTGTGAACTTCGTCTGTAATCGCGTGCACTGCTAGAAAATATTCTTGGAGATTCTCTGGGAAGGCCCTATGTATACCGGGGTAAGAGCTCTCGGGAAGGTAATTGTTATCAAAGAATCTTTTCTTCTTCCAATAGAGCTGCGCATAAGTACAGCTTTCCGGATTGACACCACTTTCGGGCAATAGAGGACATTTGATCTACGCTTTTGTGAGATACGCTGAGGCGGGGAATTTGCCGGTCTAGATTAAATTCTTGGGCGAAAGCTTGGACATAATATTTTTTGCATTCTACAAGGCACATGCACCACTGGACAACGACCCGTAGACAACATGCATGATATGAAAAACGACACATGAGACCTTCTACATTAAGGAAATCATGAGTCGTTATTGATCCTTTGAAGGAGATAAGAATAAATAGGTGTCAGGATGCTAAATCTTCACGTAATGTGGTGTTATCTTGCCAGAGAATGTCAGCAGGATCCAATTGCTTTAGAACCTAAGTTCGCGGTGCAGCCATCAAGTACACAGGCGAAGTTTTCTTTCTTGGTGCAGAAGGTTGCAAGTCGTGCTTTGCGAATGTCAGGTGGCTCTGTATCATCGTCAGGTGACACCTTATGTACGTCGATGACATGCCTCATGTACGCCGAAACATGCCTGCAGCTAGCATTTCTTCAAGATGCAACGGATGCAAGACTGAGACGTTTTGGCGCGTTTCTTGCGCCACTAAAGGTACTCTTTGACGGCTTATGTTAGAGTATTGAAGGTGATATGCGCATGTTAATGAGAAAGACAGGAAGACTAACGTTGTGAGTTGATCTGGTAATACACTCAGTACTAATTATAACTGTGGTGTGTTCTTCCATTATTGTCAGAAGTACTTGGCGCATTAAACGTTGAACGAACGCCAACTATAATACGATGTCTCGCTGAATTTTGCAATATCACGTTGTGAGGTTGAGCATTTTGCGGCCTTGCTCGATTGGTTTCTCGACCATTAAATTTGTTGTAATCAGAGAAAGATGAGGGTGCCCATTCAATTATGTAAGAGCATTCTCTTATGAAAGAGCGTCGCCTGATTGGGTTGCGTGTGGGCTTGTGCTATAGTAATAGCGAATGATTACCAGACGATTGCCACACAGTTATGGTACACAGTGGAGGGAACTTAGCTACGTTTTGTAGCTATGAATCCAGGTTCTTGCGTGATAGTTCGCCGCCCTTGCTTCAAGCCGTGGACGCAAACGCATGCAGAGCTCACCTTTGTAGTTCCTGTCCCCATCCACCAGTTCCAATTTGCGCAATGCCAGGCCCTCTTCCAAGTACGCACAATCTGCAATAAAAACGAGCACGCGTTATTACAGGAAGATGAGGTGTTCCTAAATTAAAAGCCCTGCGTCGGTGTAAGAAGTGAATGCAGCAGGAAGCTATATTGACAACGAAGAGGTTCTTCATTTTTCATTTTGACTGTTCACCGAATTTTACCAGAGCTTAAAGCATGTCTGCGACAGAGTTCGTGTGCTACCATTAACGCGTAAATTAATTACGCGGACATATTCATTTGTTTGTTTAATAAAAACTTTCCAAAAATGCTCTCAAAATAAGGTTTTACAATGGAAATTTAAAAGAAGGACAACCGAGAAGCCCGATTTTTCTTAGCCGCCATCACCGGAAGAGAACAGCTAATAAAGCAAAGGAAAGCATTCTGTAAATTATTTGTAGTCTTAGTCGAAGTCTAGAAAGGATAAGGAGAGCAGTGACATAATTAACCATATACAAATAAACACAATCATACGTTTTGAGTAAGGTTAGGGCGCATACAAAACCCTAAAATAAAACATATTGTCTAGGCTCGCGTATATATTCACGCTTTGTCTTTCTCTTTTTCTAGTGTAGAAAATAAATTATTTTCTTTGTCCATCTGTGCGTGATACATATAACTACAATATGCTTTGTTTAATTAACGCCTTGGCCTTGCATAGCAGGAAGAAAATTAGTGAACAGGCTGCCTCCAGCGACAAAAAAAAAGAAAAAAAAAGAAAAAAGAAAAATGAAACAGAAGGGAAAGAAAGTCTCGTCGGTGAATGAGACAAACCTAACTTTGTCATAATGACATGCCGGTAAAGCTTCAAGAACAAAAGAAAAGGATAATATAACAGGGAAATGTATTGGGCCTGCCCCGTTAGACGTGACGCAACGTCGATATTCCATTGCCTAATGAGGTGAAAAGGGCACCAAGTGATGAAATCGAAGGTAAAGAGTCGAAAGCTCGATCGCACCAGATCGCGCGACTCGCGAACGACAAAAACTAATTCTGCGAGCTAAAATGCACAAGCAAAGCGGCTCGCGAGAGGGTTGCGCGAAACACCCTCTAATCGGTTCCATGACCTGGAGGTGTACGGTACGTAAGGACGCTGCTGACGCCCGGTGCTTAGCTAGGCCTGACTAATCGAGCGGAAAAGAGCTCCGACTCTTTCACGTAAGCTGTTGGAAATTACCAAGTTTAATTTCACGAACGAAGGACATAAATTATACCTACAGCTAAGTTTCTGAAAGTGACTTGCGAAGCCACCACGTTGTATGGACGACTTCTTTTGCCTTAGGTTGTCGACGACGTTTATTTTACTTAGTTTTTTCTGCAAGAGAAGCGACTCAAGAAACCGGCGCGAACTATTCCGTTAGTAACTGAATTACTGCGGGTGCGCTAACAACGTTTGTCTTAACATTTGTAATGCCTATTATCTTAGCCACCGGGGTGACAAAGGTGGAAACTCACAACCGCAGAGCTGGGGCCGGCACCGGCTAAACTGTGGCGCCCGGGCTACTTTACAAACAGCTGCCTAAAATTAATAGTGATAACGGCCATTTCGAAACCATAAAAGAAGTAATGCAACCATCGCGCTGTGTTGAGAAGAAAACTGATGAAATGAAATGTTTGTTCATAACTGTGTTTTTTCTATATTCGTGGTAATACGTTGATTATTAGGAGAGAGAATGAGGAGGTCTGTATATGGAGTGATGATTTTGAAGCTTAACTGCATTAATAAATTGTCGGTTGAAGATAACGTCATTCTAGTCCTTTAGCTGGATATATATTCAACTAATTACCAAAATTTTCCTGATTCGCTTTCTAATTACTTTACGGCACATATTGTAATTAACGAATTGTAGCCGATAAGCTTGCGAGGCGTATCCACTTGGACTGAGTTTCCGGAACGACACCAGTTTGGAGATATGCGCCACCATAGCCGCTGTTGAAATGTACTGTTGTTCCCACTACTTTTCAACAAAACCCTCTTTTATGCATTCAAGCACGAAAGTAACTGGAACGTCCATGTATTCGTCCCACACTTTGGGAAATACCGACTCGGCACAGGGTGTCCTCTTAGAAAATAATTTCAAGTCAGTACGTCTCGCAAGCTCACCGACTACACTTTGTACAGTCTAATATGTGCCGGAAGTAATTATTTAAGACGGTAATTAGCCATTTTCTTTGTTAATTCGTTGTGTTAATATGTGCTTCAGTTTATCGTGCTAGTAATGTCCTTCTCCGAATAATCCAGGCTCAAGGACATGAATTATGCTAAATTTCACAAGTGATATTAAAAACAAAATCGTGGAACTTAAAAAACTATCAACCCGTATAGTTAGCTCGGTAGGCATAACAGTGGAGCAGTTTAGCCTGTATTGCTGTATTTGTGTATCCCGAAACAGATACTGCAATTCACAGAACAAGCTCCAGAAACACCGCGAAGCTGCGCGAGCTGGGACCACTGCGTGGTCATCCATCGCTCCGCGCCTCTCGCCTTGTCGTCACCACAGCACGTCACTGCGGGATGACTTTTTCTCTTCGCACGCGCAAGGTACGACTTACGACCCACAATATCCGAGCGTGGCAGAATGTGTGCAGGATGCATGTTTCAATTTTTCAGAAGAGCAGGACAAGAAAGAATAAAGTAGCGAGCGGGTGATGGTTGCGTGAAGCTTCCTTTGGGCACAACCGTCACCTTTCCCCCCGTTGTTTAGTAAACACGACAGCATAACCAAACATTTGGCGGCACCAAGTATCGGTGGCTGGCATGTTTGTGCCGTGCGTGGCGCCCCGGTTTCGATGAGAGTTGAATACAATTTTCGATGACCCAGTTCAGCTCCTGTCTTTTATTTGCTAAAAAGAAAATTAAAAAAAATAGCGTAGCTTGCACTAGTGGTGCAAGGCTAAAGAAACAACGGAGCTGATCGGCACCTAGCACCACCACCTTCGCTTTCTTAGCGTTTAACGCAAAGAAACAAAACGTGAATAGAAATTAGTGTGGTTGCCTGTAGCAGCCAGCTGACATTTATTGTATTTTATTTTCCATTAGCGATAGCACATGTTTATTTTGCGAACTATAGATAGAAGGCTTATGCTAGATTGCCAGAACTGCATCGCCACAATAGGCGTTTTTTTGCCAAGCATTAAGACTAAAGGAAGCTTGGAAGATGATTCACATAGGTAACCAGAAAATCTATGGAGGCTATACAAATTGGTTTCTTTGTGACACGGCTGTTATGGCTGGCTCAAATAGCAGTTGGCCACTATAGACAGCAGAAGTGGCAGTCACGTACCATTGTTGACAGGAGGAGGGCTCTGTAGTGTTCTAAAAGCCGACAGATCCCACGCCCTGTAGGAATCGATGTTATGCGAAGCAGTGTGCGGACCTACCAAGTTAACGAAACGACCATGACAGCACCAAGACGTAGGCGGCTGTTTCATTACCTACATGACACGTATGTCATGACATTGATGTCATAAGTCCTCAGGAGCCCCTTTAGCTATGCCTAAGAGACCTTAAGGCAAAAACTTTAGTCATGCTCATGACTATGACTGCGACCATTAACCTTTAGCCTTTTCCTTCACTTACTACCACACCCGAACCCATTGCATTGGTATTTGAGTGTTATTCTTTTTTTTTTGCTGAGTCAATGTCATTTTTGCTGAGTCATGGTCATAACTATTGCTTCTACCACCATCCTTTAGTGTTTCCTTCACTTAGTACCCACGTCAGAACCCATTGCAGTGGTTTTTGAGTGTTGATCTTTTTTCGCTGAGTCATTGTCATTTTTGCAGAGTCATGCTCATGACTATGACTTCTGGCATCATTCTTTAGTGTTTCCTTCACTTAGTCTCCATGCCCGAATGAACTTCAGTGGTTTTTGAGTGTTATATTCTTTTGTTGAGTCATTGTCATTTTTGCTGAGTCATGCTCCTGACTATGATTTCTACCATCATCCTTTAGTGTTGCCTTCACTTAGTATCCACGTCAGAATCCATTCCATTGTTTTTTGAGTGTGAAAGTTTTTTCTCTGAGTCATTTTCATTTTTACTGAGTCATGCTCATGACTATGACTTCTGGCATCATTCTTTAGTGTTTCCTTCACTTAGTACCCACGTCCGAATTCATTTGAGTGGTTTTTGAGCGTTAATGTTTTTTCGCTGGGTCATTGTGATTTAGGCGGCTGTTTTATGGCCTACATGACACGCATGTCATGACATTCATGTCATGACGTATCATTTATGTTCGTCATACACTGTTGTCATACTATGCCAATTTTGGTAGCGACCAAGTTGACGAAGTGACTATGAGAGCACCAAGACGTAGGCGGCTAGATAGATAGATAGATAGATAGATAGATAGATAGATAGATAGATAGATAGATAGATAGATAGATAGATAGATAGATAGATAGATACTGTCAAAGTAGCAAATGGTGGTGAAACTTCATTTCCCAAGAGGGTCCTGAAGGACACCAGACTGTTCGTCAAGGTGTAGAGGGCACCACCCACGTCGGGACGGGGAGCTCTAGGCTCTCCGCCGCTTCGCGGGCCTTCTGGACAGCCCAGAGTTGGTCTTGGAGCTCGCTGCTCCTTAGAGTGCCGTCCCACTTGTTCTTGTCCTCCAGATAGGAGGCCTGCGTCGCGCATCCCCACAACATGTGTCCCAAGTTCACATGTCCACCACACTGTGCAGAATGTTCGCCAAGAAATGCTTCGCATTTAAAAGTCAACGCGAAAGCGGCTGCGGGCTGAGCAGGAGAGGGCTGGCGGAGCAATCCAATTTTGCATGTCACACGGATGACTCCGCATGGCAGCATCACGATGTGTACTCGGCCCCGATACTTTGACGTTGCATCAAGATAGCTTTTTCTTTTTCCAGTACTCTCATCAAAACAGTTGCTTGCCTTGGACGACGCCGAGATGCCACAATATGGCTGACAGGCTCTAGACTCTGCTCGGAAGGGCATCGACAGTTGTAGCTGACTACAGTTTTCCTCTGTCTTTCTCATCAAAAAAAAAAAAAAAAAAAGAAAAAGAAAAAGTTCACCGACGATTACGATACTCCCTAATACGAAATTTGCGCGCAGCTCTATAATCGTTTTCATTTCGCGATATATTATGACACTGCACCCACTTTCTGGCGGGTTTTCATGTTTTAATGTATTTTCCCGCAACTTGGTTCACTAGATAGTCCATGTGGTCTACTTTATAGAGCATTGCGCTCCTGTGCTGAGAGATCCGTGTTCGAAACCAAGAGTTGGACCTGCTTGGGTCACTGAGATTTTTGAAATTTTTGTTGTCCTATTGTAAAGCCGAATACCTCTCCTAACGACACCCAGTCACGCCTGATTTGTGTCAGCTGCCGCTAGCCTATGCCTTCAAATGTTCAGCTACCGTGTCCCCTACTGTTGGGCACGCCTACTATAGGCTTGTGAGGCGTGAGCGTGACAACATTGGCGAATGATTCGACGGCGAATCGCGATTGCTTCGCCAGCCCAGACAGCAGGACAGTCCTTCGTCTCATAAGAACGTAAAGAGTGACGTTTTCATACCATGCTTTAAAACAAGTACCGTCGCTGTTGAACGAGTCCGTAATGTCAACGAGTGAGTCTGATCGTCACGATCTACACTTACACACGAACGTGTCCCTGGCGGCACATTTTTGTCTGAACGATCAGATACCGAAATGCGTACCTTTCCGCGTGGTTGATGTCGCCTACACTTTACCCAGCAGTGTGACGACGCAGAAGAGGCGACGTCATCATTCCTACAAGCACCTCACTTTCCCAGCACAAATATTGGTCGTTCGCCGCCAGTAAATTGACTCACTTCCGGGCGGTGGGTCCAACACCGGAAATGTCGTTACGTGCGGAAGCAACTCTCTTTTCCCCAACCACATTGTCGGAAAGGAAGACGTCGTTAGCACAAGCCTGTGGATGGTAAAATTAACCTCGCGTTATTTAGTCGTTAAAGAAGTTTGTGAAACGGAAGGTGGCCGCGCGGGGACGCACGCGTGAAAGTTGAGGTTGATGTCAGTGGCTGAGACTGTCTAATATACATTACCTAGAAGAAGAAAAAAAAGAAATATTTAATCGCCCATAAAATTGTGAACATGGAATTGACGGCCATCACCGAACTGAAAGTTAGAGATGACTTTAAATGGAGCATTAATATTAAACACATCACTTCGACTGTACTTAAGCGACCCTTCTTTATTCAGCGCTACCTCCGATTGACCCCCAAGGAACTGTTGGTTTACAGCGTACTTGTTTGATAAATCTTAAAATAACGCAACCATCATGCTATTGTCGTTTACTAAACAAGAGATTATTACACTTGACAATAGACAGAGCGAGGTAGTGAAGTTTACTTTTAACAGTGTTGGGTCATGTGATTCACCTGCCGTGCTGATACAAACTGCTGGAACAAAAACTCTTCAACTCAAGGCGACAATGGCTTGCCAAAAATTCACGTACTTATTTATGCATGATCGACAAAGTAAATAATGATGCATACAACTAGATCTGCAGCTTACAAACACGTCCAACCAGATATGCTCCCTGAATGCACGTATCAGTGGGACCAGCAAAACATGAAAGCTGGATTGTAAGAGGGGGATAGAATCGAACAGAAGTCATCGCTAGAAAGACGCGGCCGCGATACAGTTCCTTTTCTGTCTGTTTTTTTTTTTTTTTTTTTACAGTAAATGTTGGGAAATACGCGCCGCTTGAAATGGCGAGCGAAGGGGGAGAGCATTTCAGCGCACGACATAGTCCGTTTTCACAAAGCGAGCTCTTACGCTAAGAATGGTTGGCAAGAGCAAATGCCAGCCTATCCGGATAGTGGACATATCATTAGCGAAAGTGACAAGCCAATGGCAAAGAACACTTATGAACGACGACCTTTGTGAATTCGGCCCTTTAGATATTTCTTTCTCTTCTTTTACGTCCGTCTGGGGTTCGTCACGCGGCTCCGTGTGGGAATGAAGTTATGTGTAAGCATGGAGGCCCTTTTCATGCACATAATACAACAGCGACTTATGAAATGTATTCTCCGTGAGCCGTCTCTCATAGTCGTCAGGCAGGTCAGCTCCTTAACTTCACATTCCCAAGTGCATTTTCGCGAACCTACTTTGTCCCGGGGCATATCCAAAATAGGTGACGTGCATCCGCTACTGACGCCGTAGCGGAGCATACCGGACAATGGACATTTTCTTCACGTGGTTGAACGAAGGTACAAGTGAGGCCTGCTGTAAGGGCCGCCCCGATCTGAAGTATCCGGAAAGAGATTGTCTATTTCACCGGAAAAAGATCATTTCAATGGAGCAGACATGCAAAGAGAGAGAGAGAGAGGAAGGAGAGGAAAGGCAGGGATGTCAACCAGAAGAGCGTCCGGTTTGCTACCCTGCACTAGGGGCAAGGGAAAGGGGGAATAGAAAGAAAGGTGATGAAGGAACGCGTGTATCGCGGAAGAGGTTTTTCGGTAATAATGATAATGGACCGGGAATGACATGGAAGGGAAATAGGATAGATTACAGGTGGTGAGAAAGAATGAGCATTACGGTCTGCAAGATTTTACGGTCAGCAAGATGTTAACACGGGATGCCTTCTTAAGCGTATATAGCGCATGGTAAACCAAGCAATTAGGTATTTATCTAGGGTACGTTTACATTTGTGAGTAGATTCATAGGCCCTAGATCTATACGTGGCTTCGCTTGAATACAATTCCGTACAAATTGACCATTATTTAAAGTATTCGTTATTATTTCTTCATTATACAGCGAGAAAGTGAGCACGCTGAGCATGCCGGTACTAATCTTTTCTTTTAAGTGCCAGTTAAACTTTCAAGCCGGTTTCAGCAAACACTTTCCTTCATATGAAAAGGCTTGCGTAAATTCTCTCATTCAGTGACACAGATTAAATCACAGGGAGCTAAAAATACCAAAACACCCCACCACAGGACCATCAGAAACGAGGCCGCGTAAACAACGTGAGCAACAACAAGTCAGGCGCCGAGATTAATGCAAGCTCTAAAGCACCGCTTTCAACGCCATTTCGAGCGCTCTCTGCTAAAGTATTCCGCTGCGCCGGCGACACGCACGCAGGGCGGCCTTTCTCGAAAGACAAACAAAGCACGCGGCAGCCTCTGTCATCCCATCAGAGTAAGCGCGAGGACACGCTTCTGGCGGTTTTGGTGGTATTCATTTCCATCGCGACAGCCAACGGCAAATCCATTAAACAGGCGCTCAAGCCAACTCCCAGAGCACTTAACGTTCTCTTTATGACCAGGCTGTCGTTTCCCCTGTGAGTGGCTCTCAGCTTTCGCGTAGTAAACTACTGCTTTATTTGATTTCGAGCTGTATCTTTGCTTCCCTATTTGTCTCTTCTCTCTCTCACCCGTTCAACTTCTAGTTCTTTGTCTCTTTCTCCCAGCGAAATAAGTTTTACCAGTGAACCTATAGCTCCATGTCTGCGCTTATCTCTCTTCTTTCTCTTAGCGCGAACGGGGTCGTTTTTCCTTCTTATTGACTTCAGATTATCGAAGTTTGCTACGCTGAGCATCGGAAGACGCTCTGCGAATACGCAACCGGCCCTGTTCAAATGTCAACAGAATAGTCCATCGCTGAGCCAAGCAACGGTAAAGGCCATTGTTGAACTGTTTCCGCGGTATACTGTGCCCATATCGGTTGTGTATGGGGCCCAATTCGCAAATTTTGACCACTTGAGCTTGTTTAACGTCCACCTATCGTATTCTAGACTACGTCGTTGCGCTAATATTCTTCGTAGGAGCCAGCGCCAGCTGGTAACGATGTCGGACATATTCGCGAATGCGGTCTATCAATGGCCAAACAGATCTTACAAACAAAAACCTTCGTGACGTCGATACCTGTATCGGCACCTAGACACGAGTGCAATGCTCCAGAGAGCCAACGCATGATTTCAATGATCATGGTAGCACTAAGTAGCGGCGCGCATAGTCGCTCCGACCTATGCGCAGTGGGCTCCGACAAATGAACTGCTGGGTGTTATCTTGATTACAATGCTTCAATGGCGATCATCAGGGAAGATTCTTAAACTACAGAAAGGTCGATCAATTTATTGATTGATTAGTTCATGGGGTTTCACATCATACAGAAACACAGGGACTATGAGAGACGGCATAGTAGTGGATCCGGTTTACTTTTGACCACATGGTGTTTTTTTTTTTTTTGACGTGCAGCACAATCTAAGTGCGCGAGAGCTTTTGCACTCTGGACAATCATAACGCGGCTGCCGTATCATCGGGAATCGAGCCCCCGACCTCCGGCTCAGCAGCCGAGTGCTCAGAGTCAATAAGGCACCGCGGGGGACTTGCAATATGTTCCACGATTGGTCTAGTTGTTGCTGCCTAAATAGTTTGAAGAAGTTGTGCCTCTTGTCGATCGTGTGTGCTCTACTCCGCTGAATGAACTTTCTCAAATTTCTTGTTTCTTCACAACGGCCTCTTCAGTGAGTGCGTAGAGGCGCGATGTGTATTGAAAAAAAAATTTTTTTTATTGCGATAGCAATTATATGGACACTCAAAAGCACATTTCTGCCGTCGGCGTCGCCGTCGCCGTCGCCGTGAGGTTCCGTATGACGTCAATGAAGATGAAATCGTCGCCGCGCGCCGAACGCTGTATGTGCGAGTGAAAGGGCGCGAGGGGCGCGCGCTTTCACGGTGAGTGAACGCACCGCGGAGAACAAACGCGCGTTCTGCGCCGTGCTCGCTTAAGGGCTGCAGAAGTAGGCGTCTATTTCCTCCTTTACAATCACCATATATGTAGCGCAAACGCGCCTTCTTCCGACGCGCGAGAGTCCGTGGGGGAGGGGGGGGGGAGGGGGAGGGAAGGGAGGCGGCGTTTAGCTGCGGCACCAAGTGCCTATTTATATCAGAGGCTCCGGCAACAGTCACCAACGCCGCACGCATTTTGAGCGAACGCGGGCAAAACGCCGACGGCGTCGACAACAGTTGTGCGTGTTGCCGGTGCTGCTGCATGTCCAAGTTTATACAGCTGATAAAGCTACTATCATTACTCCGTATAGCTCTCTACAAATTTGCTATCGCAATTGATGCTTCGCCTTTCAGGTGAAACTGCGACAACTTTTTTTACCATTCGCAGCCATTCTGCGAAGACGTACTGAGCCTGAAAATCTACGCCCGAGTAATGGGCTTCTCTTTAGACGTACGACCACAAGACAAATCGTGAATAGCGATATAGTTGGCGCCTTTGCCCGCAGTGTACTAAGACGTTGCCATGAGTAATAGCTAGCGACTTCAATATCTACGTCCCGATCCTGTGGTCCTTATTCAACTGCATTCGATAGACGAAAACAGAAGCTGAAAAAAGAAAGCGAATAAATACCATAGAAGGATGTCCGCTCCAAATACATTATTAACCCTTGTCGCTGTTACTTCCCATTGCGCTTTGTACGGCTGCAATTCATTTGAAGTCGGCGGCGAGCCCTCTAAAGATGAAAGCGATACAGGAAGGCGCTAGCGCGCGTATGCGTTTATTACACGGTACATCTACCAGCGCTTCAGGCAAAGCGGACGGCGGAAGTGGGTGTGATGGATGGCGTCGGCGTGCTCACACAGACCAAGCCGCACGCGTGCATATGCGAAGCCATCTGAATGGGCATGTGCGTGCGTGTGCGTCTGTGTGCCTGAATGAATGGGAGTCCGGGGTGCTTTGTGCTGCCCTCTGGGGGTGCAAGGGGGTACTTCATCAGCCCAGATGACGTGCCATTGGGCTCGCCTGAGACAGAGGGACACTGCCCCATTAATCACAGCGCGACGAGCGAGCGACGGTGCGCGCGAATCTTGAAGCAAATAAACCCGCCCTGCTCATGGTTTGTCGCTACGCTTTTCCCGGCGCTCCCGAGACGTCTTACGAGTCGTCTCGATGCGTCTTGCTCGGCAGCGCTCTTACGCATTGAATCACAATAGGCCGGCGGGAAAGCTTGGAAACTTTAGTATTCTCTCTTTATTGGCGCTCCATGATAACGACACCCGAACCTACTTCAGCAATCGTTCAGGCATAGAAACTTCTGCACACAGGCTAGCCTTAAAAGCTCCACAACCACCGAAAGCCTTTCTTTCATCGGAAGCGGTGGCCCATAGAATATGGGGTGCAACAAACAATACCACACCGATTCAATCGACGACGCTATCTCACAGAAAGACATGCATCGTCAGCGTGTCATTCCCAACAAGGAGGCGGCGTGGCTTTGCGTTGCCGAAATTCTATCTTTGAATTGGGCTGTTCTCCTACATTAGATAGATAGATAGATAGATAGATAGATAGATAGATAGATAGATAGATAGATAGATAGATAGATAGATAGATAGATAGATAGATAGATAGATAGATAGATAGATAGATTATCAAGACGGCAAGTTGGGCTGGTTCGGATGCATCGTAAGATACAGCATTTGGAGCTCAACGAGAAGTAGGGGAACCGAAGGGCTCCAGGACAAAACCACCTTGTCATCTTGTTCACCTTGTCGTCCAACCGCGTTATATATATATATAGTACAGCCTCACGGATCCACCGAATTTTCTCGCTCAAAAGGCTCTAAGCAGATGCAGCAGCAAAGGTGCGCTACTTCATAACTTTTTGAGCACCTGATCAAGTAGCTTTTTCACCCAAGGCTTCCATCACGCTTCCCTTTAATCTATCGTCTCGCGCACGTCCAAGGACTGTACGCCAGCTTCCTTCCGATCCCGTTTCTATATCAGACCATGACTTGTTTTGTTCATCAATACACATTTGATTAAATAATGAGGCCTGAAGTGAATGTTGTTCATTTTCTTTTTGCCTTGTTTGTATACAGTGTACTTCGCATCGTACTTGAATTTTCCTTTATATGAGCCTTAAAACGCGTGCATGTGCCTGCCTTTATGCATAAATACATGTATATAAACATATGTGCCATATGTTTATACATTTGTGGCATCTTCAATTTTTTTTTTGTGCACTTCACTCCCCTATGTAAAGCTCTGCGCGCTTGAGGGTAAACAAATAATTAAACCAACTACGTCACACTCGCCCAAACAGCCTAAGAAAGATGCAAAGAAAAAGATCATGAGCGAATTATTTCTCGTAACGTTAAAAAGTGTCGATTGCAACTATAAGACTACAGGGTAGTTTTCTCCTCGAAACCTGAAGACAAATGGTGACCCCTCCATCGGTATATCGCCTGCCCACGTTTCATCATTTTCTCGCTTTTCGTTCCGAACGCGACAAAAAAACAAAATGTATTACAGGTTAAAAAAAATAATAACGGTATAGTATACCACGGTGTAGCACCTCGGCGTCAGCTTGACGCTTCAAAGTCTCCGACCGAGTAAGGCGTAAGTGCAGGAAAAAAAAAATCGGGCTCTTCTCTCCTTACCTGTATCACCTTTCCTTACGCACTCCACCATTTCCCCAAAGAGTGCCGTAACATAAAAGATCCTCATTCCCGAAAAGCATTCGCGGCGCCCGCTGCCGCACCATTTCTTTCTTCCTTCTTTCGTTCTTTCTTTTTCTTCCCTTCTTTCTTTCTCTCTTTCATCCTTTCTTTTTTCAAGGACCTCCAGTTTCTGCGACAGCCCTCCGCGCTTTAATTCCCGGTACTTCCCCCGTACTTCCCCGTACTTCCCCCGCACGCTCTCTGCATCCTCTTCCTCATCTTTTCCGCCTTATCCGCTTATTTCATCAGCTCACAATGTTTTTCCGGTGGCCTTTCGTTATCGTAAAAACTAGACGGCGTCTTGTCTTTTTTCTGCGCGGTGAAGTCGGTCTCATCTCCAATAAGCGCGTCACGAATAGTCGCAAAAGCGGGCTACAATTGTTGCTCGCTTTTGCGCCACGACGCCTTCTCGTGTAACGGTTCTTCAGTCGCACAGTCCTCTCTTCTGGATAACCTTCCTCTCACATTTTTAGTCTCTCCTTTCGCCTCAATTTCTCAACTTCTTCCCAGTCTACGAGTCTGCCTCCCCATAAAACGCCACAGTCTTACTTCCTCTCTGATGTCGGCGCCGCAGTCGAGCGAATACCCAAACGGGACTATTCCGCTCCAGTGGAGGTGTGGTGTTCACGCATCCATGAGTGAAAGAAAAGGAAAGAAAATTAAGGAAAAATGAAAGAAATCAAGTAATGAAAGAAAGGGCCAAGGAGGGGAATAAAAAGGCGTAAGGAATGAAGAGAAAGAAAAGAGAACGTAGGAAGGATTAAAAGTAGAAGCACCGAAAGAAAGAAACCATGGCGGCGCTCAGAGCGCGCAAGCTAGGCTGGAATATTACTTTTCGTCGCGACTTAACCAGAAGAGGCACACAACAGAGGTGTTCATAGGCTGGCACTGCTGGACTCTGCGTAATGAAAATGAGGGAATAAAGAAATGAAAGAAGGAAAGACCGCAAAGCAACAAGATGAAGAGATATTGTGATGGAGTGAACAGCACGGTTATTCACCCAATACAAGGACATCTGCGAAGAAGGTATTGCAAATTCTATGAGAGAGCGGCTCAGCGAGGAGTGGCGAAGCCAATGTGACGCAGGAACCCGGAATGATGATGACCTTTCTTTACACTAGCAGTGCCTGCCCTACTTCTATTACTCCACATTCTGAGGGATAGAGCAAAGCGAGTTTGCTGTCTTTACAATCGCTTTCCCATACTAGCGGGCAACTTTCTCTGAAAGGGAAGGGATAGCTACAGAAGCAAAGCACGCACAAATCTACGTGCTTTCCCTAAAATAGTCCTAGATCCTCATCAGCGTTAGATTTAAGCTGGGGAAGAGAAGACATGACAAGATCCTATTTACAACAGCATAATAAGACGAAATTGATCGTTGAGTGTAGTTTTTCTCTTTCCCGTTAGGGCAAATGCGAAACCGTCGCACTTGGGAGAGACGCTGAAACGAATTTCCAGGAGGAGGAGGAGCAAACAACTTTATTTTGTTAATTTGGTTTAGTGAGGGTTTGGCTACCAGGTGATGCCCTACAGCCCCCTCCTCGGCTCTTTTGATGGCCCGAAGTTGAACCTCCAGGTTCGGGTTCATGAGTATAGCTTCGCACGCTTCAGGCGAGGGAGCGGCCAGGATGACGCCAGGTTCGGGATTCTATTTCCACAAGTGTGGAAAGGAAAACATCGGCGTTCCAGTTACTTTTGTGCTTCAATGCATGAAAGAGCGTTTAGTTTAAAAAGTAAGTTGAACAACAGTGAATTTTCACGGAGAGTTTGATGGCGCATTTCTCCAAACTGATGTCATTCTGGAAATTAACTCTAAGTGGGTACGCCATGCAAACTCACCGGCTACAGTTCTAAAATTGCAATATCTACCGTAGTGTAATTAATTAAGAAGTTAATTAGTTATTTTTTAATTGGTTGAATATGTGTTTCAATTTTGCGTGCAATTAATTTCCGCCTCTCTGAATAAACCAGCTCAAGAATAAGAACTATGTTACCTGCGACAGGAGATCTTTAAAAATTCCAGAAAACTTTAACATAATCACCCCGTAGAACAACGAGTGAAATGTGCAATCTATGCGCTGAACGTTGCGACTTACTAAACCTACTGCCTTGTTCTTGTGCTGTTTTAACGCATGACCTCGAGTGCAGAATACCTATTGTACTTTCATATCGCATGCCTCTGTCTTGTAGGCCTATGCATGCATTCGTTTTTCATCATTTTTCTTCCTCTCCGTTTTTCGGCAGGGTCGATAGATTTGCTTCAACAGTCTTTTTGTAGCGTTAGCTACACTGGCCTAGCCAAGCCCGTTTCGCGCGGCACATCAAGAGCCGTGCTGCGCATGCGCAAGGATCAGTGATGTCACACGGCTTGCGCACCGGAGCCACCGGAGCCGGCACCTCTCGTGCACTCCGCCGCCGCCGCGCGCGACTCACCGCCGCCGGTCTGCGCATTCCAGAGGAGTGACGTCGTAGCCGTGGTAGACGCACTGACGCCGGCGCGCGCTCGCTGTGCAGTCGCCGTCTGACACTGCGCTGGAGCCGCTGCGCTTCTGACTGGCGTTTGTGTGTGTCATTGGAGCAGCAGTAAGCATGACAATCAAGCTAATCCTTGACAATCTAGACAACTAGGAAAGCTAAGAATAATCAGCTGAACCTTTGCTAACGCTACGTATATCCTGGCATAGCCGAGCTAAGCCACTGCAACATTTTTTATTCGGCTACATATTTTAAAAAACATTCTTATTGGATCAAACATTGCGATAGCCGGCACTTCGATCCAGCCGTCAAACATTTCATCTAATAAAGCTAATGACGATGAGTATTATTATTATGGACAGTAACTATTGTCTGGTACACCTTACGAATAACTCAAGTCAGCTCATTCAGCTGACATGAACTAAAGAGATGAAGTGCTTTGCATTGAGATGATGCGCTCTGTGCTTTAAATTCCATATGGCACATAGTATGCTCATGGCGAAACATGTGCCAGATATCCAACAATCTGATAGGAACAGGTCTTTCATTTATATTGTCGTGTGGTAATACGCGAGATTATTCGATATGTGGCATTAACTCATAGGAAATGTTTAATGCGGGAAGCGAAGCTCGCACACATGAATTATAGCCGTTCACACGTTCCGCTCTGCCTAAATGGAGTACATGCTCCTAAATAATGGAGAGAACCCACGACAGGAGTCAATATTTATGTCGTATAGAAAGCGAGCAGTGGACACAGAATGACAGCTTTGGTATTAGCTACACACTCCCTCTTCCAGATTCCCATTAAAGAAGGATGCGATATTTCTTACTCTTCAGCGCTGCCCGCAATATACTGTAAAAACAGAACCCAAAACTTATATATAGTCAATAAACTACAGCATAACAAAACAAAGCAATCATAATAATGATAAACGGAGCAAAATCTGGAGGTCCCTGCTTCCTCTTTTCAGGCTACATTTTCCCGTGCACCTTATTGCCGCGTCACGCTGGCTTCCATGGGACACTCTCCTATAGGCCCCAAGTGTTTGTCGCAGTCTGCAGTCGGTCTCTGTCACGTGCCTTTCTGGTCGTTTATTTCAATTTATTTTTCATTCTCCCACGTTTGTTGTTTGGCCACCACGGCTTTTGCTCCCGCTAAAACAAGCCTCGAAGCCACGACGGCAGTGGTGCTTTCACGCGGATCACGAGCCAAGGCGAAACAAGATTCGGGAAACAAGGACCCTGCCGGAAGAAGACCGTCGAAAGAAGGAAAGCAGGAAAACATCTTCACGCTTTAGCGGTGGCGTGACGTGTGGTGAAACGAAGCGAGAGAGATAGACGAAAACAACAACAAAAGCAAATCAATAAGGGAAAGCTAAGAAGAGCGGCTATATATCCCATGTGTTTACACAAACATGCGTGACGCTCCCTATGGGCTTCCCAAGCCTATAGCACCTATTTTACCCCTTTATATACGGCTGGCCTGCAGTGTACAGAGGACCGCACTTATATAGAGAACGCGGCTAAGAGCTGGAGGTACGTACACAAACGGAGCCTTTTGCGTTGGCTTTGATGCGATCATCCTGCGTTGCAGCGCGTCGTTAAGCTGCTGCTACTTAGCAACGCCTTATATAGGTGACGTCATTCTACATCGTCGTCGAGAGGAAATGTTGCTTCCATGGTGTGACGCCTGAAGTCGGAAACGGGTGATGCCCTAGATTAAGTTGACAAACTATCCTGACAAGAATCGTAACCAACTATAGGGCACAAAGACTTCCAAGTTCAAGATTACTGCTTTCCGTGGGCTTTTCTCGTCCTTTGACCTCTCGGTGCTGATTGACCGGCAGTGTTTTATCTTCCGTGTAATAATCAGGTGTGTTTTGTTCATTGGCGATGGAATCACGAGAAGATAAAACATAAACATCGAGTCATAAGGCAGTAAGACAGACAGACAGACAATGAACTTTTATTGAGGTCCTGAGGGACTAGCCGGCGGAGACCCGCTGGGGCCCCCGGCTCGCCGCTGGCTGCTCCCATGTCGGAATCGGGAGGCCAAGCCTCTCCGCTCTTTCACGGGCCCTCTGGACGGCCATGGACTGGAGCTTGAGTTCCGTACTTGAGATGGCCTCATCCCAGTCCTGTTCGCTGGTGAGTGACGTATCCCGTAACGCAGGACACTGCCAGAGCATATGTGCTAGAGTGCTAAACACTTCCCCACAATCCGGGCACTGTGGGTCAATTTCTGTATTAATCCTGCTTAGGAAACCTCGCGAGGTATATGACCTCGTCTGAAGCATTTTAAGCGTGATCGATTGAGCTCTACATAGATTTGGGTGTGGAGGCGGGAAGCGCCTGCGTTCCTCTTTATAGTGGGAGACGATTTCATGAAATGTTGATAACGGGTCGCTGTGGCCGAGCTCCTCCGGATCCAATGAAGCCTCAGCGCCGTCGCGGCGCGTGAATTCTCGCGCACGGCGGTGAGCAATCTCATTGGGGTTCGGACGGCCCGGCAGCACGTTGTCACCCATGTGAACGGGGAACCACGTAATGTAATGCACGGGGTCAGAATAAGTTCTTGACTTGCTCTTCAGAAGCGCCTCCGCCTGTCTCGCAACCATTCCCGAAGCGAAAGCCCTGACGGCCGCGCGTGAGTCAGTGTAGATATACGGCCTTTTAAAATCCTGCATCGCCAGCGCTACCGCCACCTGCTCTGCCACGTCGGCCGTGACAGCGCCTACCGAGGCCGCAGATAGGAGCTCGCCCTTTTCGCTGACCGCCGTGACCGCGAATTTACCGGAGCGCCCATATTGAGCTGCGTCCACAAAGGTTTCCAGGCCGACCGTTGTCTTTAAAATCGTCCTGGCACGAGCTGCTCGCCTGCAGCAATGTTTTTTTTTCTTTTAGTTTCCCGATTTTCGCGTAGTATTTTTCTGTTCGAAGAATGTCTTCGTCGAAGACATTGATCGGCAGTACCAGGTGTCGTATGTATTCAAATAACTGCATTTATTGTTTTGGTAAATTGTTTGTCGTTCAAATCTTCGCTGCAATTATATAGCACCAGGTT
The DNA here is from genome assembly GCF_013339745.2 of Dermacentor silvarum. Lineage (NCBI taxonomy): Eukaryota > Metazoa > Arthropoda > Arachnida > Ixodida > Ixodidae > Dermacentor > Dermacentor silvarum. The sequence continues at coordinate 203,538,450 of NC_051156.1, forward strand.
AAGTTGAACAATCGTCGTGAAAGGAATCACGACAAACTATAGCACGTGCCATTGAGATACTAGGCTGTGGAATTCTTCCTTCTAGTTTTGCTTTTTCCGCGTGTCTTTGTAGTCCCATAACATCTCGTTTCTCATTGATCGGCAGTGTCTTGTGTTGCGCGTAAGTAACAGCGTTGAAGTAAACAACTTCTGTACTTCTTTATCTAATTGTGCACCTGTTTGGTGCTGAAATATCGGATGCACTTATTGGATGCACATATCGGATGCATATGTTGTGAAGAGCTTCCAGCAATCAGAAAATCTCAGTACAGCCACAGAGAGTATCCCTCCGTCATGCAATTACGTTCCAGCTTCTAGACAAAAATATCGTGGTTTTCCAGAGACCAATAATGTGGTGAAGCGAAAAACATCCCACACCATAAAAAATGTTAAAAATAAATAAAGAAGCATGCAACTTTGAAGCTGCAGCTGTGTGAAACCAACATTCCCCCCCCCCCCCCTCCCAACCTTTTTTTTTCCTTTCCCCCTTGTATTTATAGAGCTATTATTTGGGTCTTTTTCCTCCACTGAGTTATAAGACAATCCTGGCGCATCAGCTTGCAGCACATTTGTCTAATTTTTCTAGCTTCCTATGAAACCGACCGAAACCAAAAAGGATCCGCAATTTCCGTCCATGGGCGCCTGTATTTCATTGGGAAAAGGTTGCAGGCAACCAGAAAGTGGCGTACACCAGCGTATGAATATTACAGCGAACCACCTTTCACTATCCGCAAAATTTCTCAGCGAACATGCTCTCTCGTGGCTCAATATGTGCTAACTCCCTGACCACACCTATTCTTATCCCATCCTAAGAGGAAAACACTAAGATCTTGGCTGCGGTGACAGCGTAGTACATACAGCCCACTTGATAACAACATCCGGAAACGGCAGTCGTGTACTTGCAGAAGAACAGGGATACTCTTCTGGGAACAAGCCTTTCACAAGTCACGGCCACTACCCGGCTAGCACACAAGGATGCTTTTTTTTTCTCGCCTAATAAAACTTGTTCCCATGGTCTGATAGACAACATAAGACTCGCAGACGACTGTCGTTTGGGCTCAAAACTCAAGCAGAAGTGCATGCTAAAAAATGCAGAAAAGCTACGCTGACAGCTAAAACTACCCCAGGGAGAACAGGCGGTGCGCCGATATCACACGAGCCTCGTTTTCCGCAACGACATTCTGAAGTGCGTCGCGCGCCCCTGCCGCCCTGACGAAAAATGCGGGGAAGCCATGAATCGGTGAACGGCGTAGCGTGGCAGTGAGATAAGAATCCCTCGGACACAATAGGCGCGCTGCGTCGGTGCCGTAGGGCGGTGCCGTAAAAAGCTTGCGGACTTATCATCCTCATTATCGCTTCTGTGCACACATAGCAGAGAACAGTTAAGCCTAACGCGAGCACTTATAGTTCGCGGAGTGTTGTAGGCAAGGTTATGTGGCATTCTGCCGCTACACACGTTCTTTCGATTTCTTTTATCTTCATCATGTCTAGGAATGGCCTTCGCGTGCTTGCAGTTAGACCACTTGTAAGCGTCGGGTAAGCAGAGTCGCTGAGTGGTGCTTTGTGATGGTGTGACGGTGGGGATGACGCTATAGACGTGTATCGCTCCTAAGAATGACGCTGACGTGATGAGCGCTGGCCGCAGGACCGCACGTGCGTGTCCCACACCGAACGTATCCTGCTGCCACTCGCTTCACCATTTCAACTGTGCCGCGTCTCCAGAAGTCAGATAACGGGACCCATAACAGCAGGCGCCCGGTTAGACAGCGCGTATGAAGTCACCAGCCATCTCGGCTCGATCTTGCATCCTCGTCCTTCACGCCGGTATCCACGGCAGATGAGCTCCGACGTAACAGCGTGTACAAGTTGGCCGAGCGGGCATCCACGCTCGAACTAGAGTAGACGTGCGCTCTTTTCCTCCATAGACCAGCCATGGTGCCGCGCGGGCTCGGTCATGCGACCTCTACATTAGGTGCATGAGAAGGTGGCGCGCATCAACACCGTTCTCGGCCCGCCCTCGTAGGCTTACCCTCGCACTACAACACGTTACCAACAACTTTCGGCGTACTGTGCACTCATTCTCCTCGCACTAGGACTTCGTTCGGGGCAGAACAGAGACGATCAAAATGCGCCTGGTATGTCGCTATATATATATATAATCATGACCACATAAAGCCAGCGGACAATTAGGCCAAGGAAAGCATCGTGGAAATTAGCTCTCACAACTAACAGAAATGTGCCCCTTCGGTTTTCCTCCTTTTTTTCCCAATCACTCGTAGCGAATGTCTCGAATCTGGCAGCCTTGATGTCATTGGGTAGTATACTAGGGTCTTGGTACAAAAGCGTCAAATGGCCCATTGAGCGAACAAGCCGGCGTCTGTCGTTTGGAGCAGCGAAACGGCCCCTAATTTCCCATTGGCTACGACGGAGCAGAGTGAGGGAAAGGGGACACCTGCTGCCGCGATAGCGTTCCAGGTGTTGCGTGAGGGGAAAGGGCATCACCACGACGCAAACTGTTTTTTCATCCACTTTCATTTTCATTAATTTATCATTTCTTTAATCAATTTCTAAGTACAAGTGTTTTCCCCTATGTTGTCCATGGTGTCTATGTTTGTTGGATTCCTATGATATGTTTCTTAAAATGTGGCCCCTTGGATCCCTTTCTTCTCGTTCAGTACATAACGAGAGTCTCAAATACGGCAACACTGATGCCTTCAAGTAGCATGTGTGGGTTTATTGACCAGTTGCCTTGACCCAAAAAGATCACCTACTCGTGACGCCTACGGCAGAAAGGATCTTCCAGATCCGCCGCCAAGGTTTGCGAGTGGTGGCACTGGCTAATACTCCCAGGGTTAGTTCTAGTAGTAAAACATAAACACCCTCATTCCCTCTCCTCCACCTTTTCGAAAATAACTTGACTAAACGACCACCTTTGACCATGTGAGCAAACGCTCAACTGCGGGTATGTACATCTTTCTTCTCCGGCCCCTTTCTCAAAGTGTAGGGTAGCCAACCCAGTGCGACCACGGTTATCTTCCTTGACTTTCCTTTCCTCTCTATCGGCCTTGTGTGCCTAGAACTAGTACAGAAACTCGTCAAACATAAGTCGCCACCAGATTTTAGTTTTTCGTTTCTGCCACGCATCGAAAAAGTAGCGCCCACAAGGATGGCTTTGTTACCGAATGAACAACAGAAGCAAAAAAATGACCCAGGCTCACCGCCGCTGTTTCGCAGACATTTGATGAAGCTGACTCCACGTTTATCTTCGCACTTCCTCGGAAGCTACAACATAAAAAACAAACTGAAGAAAAGTGAAGGAAAGAGAAGTAAAAGGGGAGGTGGAAACACATGGCCAGATTATCGATAGCAACTTCACGCTCCCAAGGTATCGACCTGGATAGAAGTGGCAGAACGGAGAGTCGCGGTAACTTCTAAAATTAAATAAAGCCTGCCCCCCCTCCCTTCAAGAACTTTTTTTCAGTGGGCTCGCAAAGCACAAAAGACTTTTCATTCCAGCTGCGTCCACGTAGTGTACGCAGCTGGAATGAAAAGAGTGAAAAGGGGACAATCATTTTTCGTCTTCATTTATTTTTTTTCACGAGCTAAGGGATTCGGTGACGCTCTCTACGCCGTGTATATTGTACTTTCGTTTTACGTTTATTGTTCCATTCAGATTTTTGCCATGCTATATCTTTATATCATACCTCCCAGCTGTCCTCTGGATCACAAAAAGGATTCTATTCCCTCTTCCTACCCTCACAGTATATATATATATATATATATATATATATATATATATATATATATAACAACATATATACAACATATATATATTCCTTCCTCCTACCCTTACAATATATATATATATATATATATATATATATATATATATTTCCCTACGGGACACGGTTCCTATCTCCATACAATCTTCTATTTCATAATTTGGGCCTTGCAGGTTGAACAACATTCTTCCCTTGTCGCTGCGCATTCATTTCCACTGCGTCGGTTCTCCGGTCGCTCAAGTCACACAACGGCAAGTTTTCATGATTGCTTGCAGCCAAAAAAGGCGCAATGGCAGCAGTATGTACTTTTCATGCGAAATCATTACATGCCCATTACGCGAAAATTCATTGGCTTTGGCGGAGTGACCGAGCGATAGTACCAAAAATGGCCGATGGCGCAAAGAGTAAAAAATCATGAGCCATTCCGCTCTGTCAAGGTGGATGACCAGTGAGGCTATTTGAGGCAGTGAGCACACGACACACAGGTGACACAGAATTTTGATGAAACGTACGAACATATTTTCATAGGCGGGATGCTCCTCGAGAGTGCGCACTACACGCGGCCTCCCCATTACGACGAGAGAAGATGGAGAATGGCATCTTGTGTTATATACAGGCGCGCTGGTGCCGCCGCCCTGGAAGAGTGGCAGGAAACTAGGCACGCAACTGTTTGGAACGCTGACAAGGAGAGGGCGGTGCGAACATAGACATGGCCGACGAGGATCGGCCTCTTGGGCCAAGATAACATGGGCCAAGATAACATGGGAATAAAAAAACCCTGTTGTTACCGTGGTTGTTACCCTTGTTCCTGGGACCTCTTTGGGTCCCATGTGTGATAAGGGTAGTTCAAGGGCGGGTTACCGGTCCCGGAACCCACAACCTGGAGTCCACAGAAAAATGTGCCAATGCACTTGGACCCTTTCTGCACTATTTCCGGGATCAGCCCACGAGACCGGAGTTTTTGCTCGCGCACATTGAAATATGTGAAACAGACAGACAGACTGACACTTTTTCGCATTTAGGTAGCCCAAGAAAGACTATCATCTTTAAAACATGACACCAAAGGGTCCATAAGGCTTTCTCATTAGTCGTAAGTGGCCTGTCCGAATTTTCGTACCGTTCTGTCAATCAACGTTATATTGAATTGGCACATGACAACCAGAAATCATGACGGCGCCGATTCTCAAATACGTACAGGTGATTGATCGAGGCAGACAGACAGACTGTTCAATACCTCATTTGAGTCGGTCTCACAATTCTCAAAAACGGCCGAATTGATATATTGGCAATTATAACAACAATTAAAAAAATGTCGCAGTTTAGCCCGAAAGGCGAAACATCAATTGCGATAGCGAATTAGTAGAGAGCTATTTGGAGTAGGGATAGTAGTTTTATCGGCTGCATGAACTTGGACACATTGGCTTACTAACTGAATTAACAATCGTGGTGTCAGCGCGCACAAGCAAACATGAATAGATCACACTGAATGACCGCAGCCAACGACTGTCAAAACGCTGGCAGCAAGCGCAGGTTCGCGCGGTCTATCGCTTCAACGGAAACTGAGCGGCGAATGCACAGCGCATACAAAGGTCAGAGCCGTGTGGAGATAAGAGATGGTGCGGACGACCGGCATCCCCGGGCAAAGTGCAAAGGAGAAGTTGTTGGCAGAGGGGAAGCTGCCCCCCCCTCTCTCCCTCCCTCTTTCCGTTTCTTGCTTTCGCGTGGGATATTGAGTGGCAAGGTACGCCTTTGGTGCCGGAGCACAGCGCCGCCCCGCCTCCCTCCCATACCCCCACGGCCTTTCGCTTGAAGGTCGCGTTTGCTTTCCACCTTGCGTTCGCTCTCCGTGATAGCGGGCGGGGGAGTTCGCCCTCCGTGATAGCGCGCGTCCCCCGCGCGCTTTCGCTTGCGCATACGGCGCGCGGTGACGATTTTATCGCCCTTGGAATCTATACGGAACCTCGCGGCGACGGTGACGTCGACGGCAGAAATCCGGTTGAAGTGTCCATATAATTGCTATCACAATAAAAGTTAAATAATTTATATTATTTAAATAATTGGATGTCAGGGACTAAAATACTGTCGGTTTTTCAACAAGACTTTAAAGAACAGGCTCTTATTCGCACGAAATAGTTTGTGTTTACTTAAAACTGGGTGCATGATAGCTGGGATACCTTGCGGGCACTCGCTGGCAATAAATAAATAAATAAATAAATAAATAAATAAATAAATAAATAAATAAATAAATAAATAAATAAATAAATAAATAAATAAATGCATGTAGTCTTCAACGATTCCTCCAACTCTGAACCAATGAGTTAATTCATTACGACGCTTGCAGGCACACTATTGCGAACGCTGCTATCTTCTCAAGAACAACTTTTATTTGTGATACGAATAATGTCATCATCGTTTACTATAGCAGGAGTGTCTATACAAGAGCGTCTGTAGTGGCCTCCGAAACACATTCTCGAAAGTTCTGTGAAGAGTATTGAGTAGTTTTTTCTCTGTTAAAGGAAAAAGCTTTACGCCATAATGGTAAACAGTTGCATGATTAGAAAGTTTGAGTCACTTGGCTTGGAATGACCTAAAAGAAAGATTTACTCTTACTTCCAAGTCAATGTGTGTGTTCTTTGTTTTATTTTGCAACAAACTTTATTCCGAGTCACTGGCCTAATGATAACACACATGGTTCCAGATTCCTTTAAGCAGGGATACTGTTCAAGTCTATACGACAACAATAGAACGATAACTGCAAGGCTTAATTAGCGTCTCGAAGCTAAGCACTGGCAGCGTGTCTCGATACCAAAAACACTCGCATTTTAGGCACACTATTGCTGGAGCCTCTGGAACAATTTTGACTATTTGTAGTCCTTCAACGAACACCCAAATCACATTCATATCACCCCACCCACGTAATCAAACTCACGAGCGCGTGCTCAGCAATAGAGCGTTAATACGATTCCACACCTGTGATATATATGCAGCACATATGAAGCTACGTCGCTCATATTCATAGCAGTATCTGACGACGTCGACACAGCATTCGCGTATGCCTTACTCTGCCGTATAGACGCGGACACAGTTGGCAAAGATATACAGGTTTCCCATTGAGTTTCCACAAAGAAGAATTACCCCATTTCAAGCGTTCTTAGCGTTTTGAGAAATCGCAGGCTACATGTAATGCACTGTCACAGTTTTGTGTTAGGCTGTAATATATATCCGATCCCGGGAACAACAGGCATGATTTAGGCAACTGGAGTTTCTTCTCTATAGTTAAACCGACCGCCCGCTATTCCTTAAAGACCAAAGTAAAAGAGGACAGTGATTAGAGATTACCCTTGTAATTTGCATTAATTTCTGAAGTCTAGCATCTCGCAAGTGGCTTTAGCGATGGATGAGTAAATGCCTTTGTCTCCTCAACTAACCCCTGTTGCGTATTCTTATCAGGTACTGCTCTTCGCGAGCTTATAGAGACACATCGTATCCTGTATACATCTCCGTTTCGTGGCCGTATCGCTCGAGAGCCCTCGAAGAATAAAGCAGGAAATAGAAATGACATATATACACACGAGACGCTGTAGAGAATAATCAGAATGGATTGTAAAACACATGGTTAGAAAAATTCACTCCCAGCCAGGCTCGACGCCCCCTCCGAGGGGGTGCCGCAGGGGGCGCCGTCGCCGCCGTTGCGGACCGTAACCACTATCGCTGGAAATGCGAAAACAGTACCCGGTTCCCGCCGGGATCGAGCCCGCGCTAGCTGCGTGGGAGCCAGATACTCTACCACTGAGCCGCGCAAGCGCTTGCTATCAGGCAGCGGAAAAATGCCCTATAAAACGCTCCCTATAGGCGATGACGGCCCGAGCCTCCGCCAGTATGGTTGCGCCATCTAGGTAAGGCACCTGCAAACGCAGCGTGCGCAGGTGCAGATGACCAGATGCGATTCAGACGAGGCGCGAAATAAAAAAACGCGATCCCCAGCCTTCGACCCCAGCCTTCGACAGTATGGTGGCGCCATCTAGTTAAGGTACCTGCAAACGCAGCGCCCGCAGGCGCAGACGACGAGATTCGATCAATCGAGGCGTGCAATCAACGCGATTCCGATGTGAGATGTGCGACACGTATTCTGGATACCTCTTCGGTACACGTTATAGCATCTCCTCGCACGGTACGAACCGCTGCTGAAGAAGCGAATCGTAGAGCTACGTGTGCGGCTACAACCAGGCATCATAGGGTTCAGCAGACTGCTGTGCTGAGAGCATTACAAGCCGCAGCTTGCCGTCGACGCCGGGCGGACAGTTCAGATCGTTCTCGTCAAAACGAGGCGAAGAGACGTTGTCGCGAAGACCCTGGTGTGCGTGGTGCCAAAATTAGAGCTACTCTTGAGCCGCTCCACCAACTTACGCTGTGATGGTGCTGCCTGTGCCGCGCAGGATTGTGACTTTTTGCTTCCGCCAACGACACGAAAATTTCCTTGACTGGTAGAGGTATACAGCATCGCTGGAAAACGTCATCGACGTCATGCTATGCACATCATCGGTAGCTAAGTATATGCCAGCAAGTAATACCCCTGTCACACGGCACGTGTAATGTCATTCGCAGCGAATGAGATTAAGGGTTAATTCCACTTTTGTTGTTTCTACACGGGCATAGTGAATGAGATTCACAGCTAATGGAATTCGCCCATTGAATGAGTTTCCCGAACTCATTCACGCATGACTTGTATACTCTCGACGACTGGGGCTTGGCAAAAAATTACAAAATCGATAAGTTAAACGAAATGTAATATATTTTCAGATAACCATCGAATGTTTACCATTGTATTGATAACAATGTAGTGAAAATATGTAAACAAGAAGCACGATTTGTAAGGTTTCGTTATCATAGCAGCCTGCCGATAAACATTGCCATCAATTGCAAATGTAATTTTGTTTATCCGTGTAGACTGGGAACGCGAGACCGCAATGACATTCAGTATGAATTTCATTTACTGCAAATGACATTACATGTGCCGTGTGACAGGGGTATTAGCTACATTGAGTATGGTAGGGCAAGATTAGACGAGGGCACCGAAAGCAACAAGACGGACGCTCACAGCGTGCTCACTACGATCCAGGCCTACAGAGCATGCAGCTGGGCTCTTGCTGTGCGCTTGCACGCATGCGCAAGAAAGGTTTTTCAGGATGGTGTCCTTTCTTTGTTTTTCCGCTCTTCATACGCGCACACGCACTGTAAGTTTCAGCTGCATTGTGTGTAGGTGGGAACAGTTGTGGCCTAGAATAGTGCCCGTCCTGTTTCCTCCCTCGCCCTACACTTGTCTTCCACTATCGTAATCAAAATCAATCATTCCCAACTAGTCCGATTCTCAATTCTATTGTCAATAAGCAAGCTAGTATAGTACAGCTGCTAGAGCTGCCCGGCTTCTGCAATAGCAACATTAGAAAAGTTCCTTACCTCAATTTGCAAGAACCTCAAGCCGCTTTCGTCCTATGTATTACGACTGACGAAATATCCCAGTTTTGCCATAAAGACGAAGCGATGAATGCGACAGCTTGTTACAGATAGCATGCGATTACATGTTTGGATATTGAACGGAGTGTCAGGCTCGTAGCTGTAGTGGCAGTATGAATTGAACTTAACGTGAGCTGACTAAGTAGAAACGAGCTATTGTGCTAGGGGTGTTCAGTTTGAATCATGTCATCGGACAATTCCAGTTATTTTTATTAATTTAAGCCAACGCCTTTCTTAGCGACTTTACAGCCATGCCAATAAAATTACATTGTTTTCAGGTTGGAGCTCTGTTATAGTTTCGCACTTTTGATATTTAGGTCCGAGGAGATTTAAGAGAAAAGGAATGCGCTGTCGTTGCTTTCTTTCATGATGTTTTGTTTGTGGGCTGCCACTCTCAAAATTCAGAGGGATAATTTTTTTCTAGAATGTAAAACCTGGTATAAAACTTTACCGATAGAATCGCGTGGCAATACAACCTGTATATGCCGCATGTCATATAGCATCACATGGCTCATAGTATACAAATAGCTAAAACTTTGGAGGACGCTTAAGCTTCGCTTTTAAGAGTGGAACGTGATAGCATTCAAAGATCCCCGACTGCTTCTCACATTTCCCGGTAACTGTAGCTTATGCAGCCTTAATGTTTACTGGAAAGGACGAAGCGGAGCTTTCTGGTATAAACGCGGCCTCTTGCGTGGGCCGATCCCGGACGTAGTGCATATCCGCGCCCAAAACGTTACATCATTTCGAGATTTCTGTCATTGTTTTGGCACTTTTATTATTTCAGTCTGAGAAGATTTAACACAAAAGGCATGCGCTGTGGGTGTTTTCTTTCATGACATTTGTTTGTGGATTGTCATTCTCCAAATTCCGGGGAATAGCTTTGCCAAGGAATGCAAGACAAGGTATGAGCAACATTAATGATAGAATGGTGTGGCAACAGTGCCCCACATATACCGCATGCCATATAAGGAGGCGTGGCATATACATGTACCTAAATATATTCGGAGGGCCTGCGTGGTTGGGGATGATTTTCTCGGCCGCGGGCGGCAATGCCGACGCCGACACTGGATTTTCTGCGACACGGGGCCCTAAACTCTATATTTACGATCGCTTAGTCTGCAACCGCGGCGAGTGAAACGCTGCACAACACAGCAAGTATGAGCGTGTGGCTAGTGCGGCGTCGGTGGGGTGGTTTCGTTTATTACCCCGTTGTTGTGGTACTATTGTGGTAATATATCGAAGCCACAACTCTTCTCCTGGAGGAGTATATGCTTCTGCAGACGAAGCGACCATTGAATGTGTAAGCACCTGGCACAATTTGTAGCGATAAAGAGGTTCATGACGGTGACGATCAAGTGGGTACTTGCCGTATGTTGAAGGCGGCGTCTGCTCCTGACCTGGATAGCGTGCAGCTTCTCAATTTAAACGAATTGTGTGAGCTAGAGAAAACAAAAATTGTTCATGAAGCTCCTGAGCCACAGGCGCTGGTGGATACGCTCTGTTAAAACATCATTGAAACTGGTGCGCCACATTGCTCCGCTGAGCTTCCAACACGCGGTAAAACAGGAAAGCGCCTATTTCGACGGCGCTTGCTGTTACGTCTCGCGTTAATACATACGGAACATAACGGCCATGCCAACGGCAAATATTCGCGTGTAGTGTCCATTTAAATCTTATGGCAATAACGCAAGACGATATGTTGTATGCAGAACTGCCCTTGGTAAAGCGGAAAGACATATTTATACAAGACGTAACTAGGGAGCCTACATGCCGTGGCGCATTGGCCGGTGGCACTGTGGTTGGAGCCAATCGCTACGGCTGCGCCACAAGATATCACTTTGTATAACCTACATAGTTTCTCAAGTTAACTACGTAGATATTTTTTAAATATGTTTAGAAATCTCAATGCCTTGCAAAAAAACTTTTGCGACGCAATGCAGTTCTACATTTTGCACAAACCTTGCATCTAATTTACACCTAATGAATGTCGCAGTTTCACCCAAACGGCCAAGCATCGATTGCAATAGCAAATCAGTGGACTGCTCTACCAAGTAAGGATAGTAGTTTTAACGACCGCGTAAACTTCTAAGCATTGGCTTAATAACTAAATTAACAACGATGGTGTCACGCACGCTGAAGCAAACATTAACACAGCTCACTCGATGACCTCAGAAACTCGCTGTCAAAATTCGCGAGTGAGGAAAGCCGACAGCAGCAGAAAGCTTTATCGTCGAGTAGTTTTATCGGCTGCATAAACTTGGACACATTCGCTTACTAACTGCATTAACAAGCATGGTGTTAGCGCGCACAAGCACACATGAATAGATCACACTCGATGACCGCAGACAACCGCTGTCAAAACGCTGGCGTGAGCAAGCGCGGTGCGGCAGCGACCGAAGGTTCGTGCGGTCTACCGCTACAACGGAAACGGAGCGGCGAAAGGCAAAGCGCTTACAAAGGTAAGAGCCATGTGGAACGTCTGCTCAGGCAGAGAACGCTATGTGCATGGTACGTCTGCTCAGGGAGGAGCAAGCTTAATGCTTTCACAAACGTGACACGAATTTTTCAGCGAAAATCGAACCGCAATGTCATATGCAGCAGCTAACAGCAATCCTTTAACTGAGCGACCTCTTTTCTAAAATAATTTCCAAGTAATCACAATATCCAAAAGGTCCTCGTGCGTAAAGAATCAAGCTGTCAATAACGCGCTTGCCTGTAATCACTCTCATAAAACATAACGTTATGCTACCCTGCTACAAACGAGACGAGGCAAAAACGCGTTATTTAAAAAAAAAGTCAGGAGGTTTGCATGAAGCATATAGCAACAGTTCAGCATTCGCGAAGCCCCGCATAAAACAGATACAGGTCAAAGAACATGAGCTGCTTGGAAGCTGGTGCGAAAATTACCGGGCCACAAAGAAAAAAGACAATAATCAGAGTTTGCAAGCCTTAGCAGCTTTAACACAAAACACAGCGAAAAAGCGACGAACGGCAGAAGTGGCAAGTGTCCTTAACAACCTAAGCGAAATGCCTTTAAACCGTGCGCTGGCGGACGGAATAGTTACGTCGTGATCAACTGGATTGCTTATCCGTGTAAACATCATCGAGTGCAACAAATACTGAGGTGCCGGGAAAAAAGCGTGGGAACAACAAGTTTCCCGCCGAACGACGCGATCTATTGCTGGCGTCGTTCAAGCACACGAGGCCTCGTGGGGAATGACTACAACCGACTCGCCGTGGAGTTTTAGGGGCGAAGCTCCTTAAGGCGTGGGTCTGTACATCCTCTGTATGTAGCCACCTCTCGTTTAGTTCTTGGAGTGTTCACTAGATGGCGTTGTCGGCGCGCGCTCGGTAGGGTGCCTCGATGCCCAGCGCCGCCGTCCAGGGTGGAGACAACCCCGCTGGCGCCGCCATATTGAGTCACACGAGCTGAGACTCAGCTACGCTTGCGTTCATAAATAGTGTTACTCGCGGCGCACTTCCAAGTGCTTTGCCTTGATGAGGATTTTTTATCGGTATCGCATCTGCACATCTTTATAACCAATAGCCGTTAACTCGTCGAAGGTCCAAGACGTAAATGTATGGCGCCGGAAACATGCCCCAAGTTGCCTAATTCAATTTAAATTTAACATGCCATGTGTATGTTTGAAATACGCACTATTTTGTTTTGCGCTTCGATGCTTGGTATATAAGGTTTGCGACCCCCTGTGTGTGGAAGTTTTTCTTTTTCGCTGTTGTATTTTGGTTTACACGTCACGCCTCCTTTACCGTAGCCAGCCACTCGCGCACGGCGGTTAGTTTCCCTTGCGTTGCGTGTGCTCTTCGCGTTCGTTGCAATTATTTGACGATATCTACGCGCAATGTTGCTTTTTTTTGCCCACAAAACTGTGTGCTGACAGGATTAAGCTGGTGTAAAAATAACTGCGATGTGAAAATAAGGTTTAGTTAGTGCTGTAGAGAAACATGTAACGTAACTTGTCTGTGTCAATCTTGCGTAGTACACACAAGAAACCAAACGATGCACAATATACATTTACTTATAATGTCTAGTACAATCAATAATGAAAGAGATATGTACATGAAAAATTATATGTACTGTGTGGCGCCTGAAGGTTATGTTGAAAGACGAGATAAAAAAAAATTCGCAAGGTAGGCTCGACACACAATTCGGGATAGTGAGAGTTTTCTAAAAATTTATTCATTACATGGGGGGGGGGGGGGGTTCAAGTGAGTACATCAACCTTATTACACACAATGTAAATCGAAAACAAGAATGCAAACAAGAAAACGCAACCGTGGGTAATATTAATCAAGATATCCAGCCAGAATACATCAGCTACCATCGAATACGTCGCATCAGCCAAACACACCGATGCCGAGTACAGAACATTTTATAAATAACCATTAGAACACTGATAACTACATTGAAAAAATAAACAACACTGCATGCATACATATCGCGTACAAAAACCGTAATTGAAACTAAGACAGTAAAATACAAATTAGCAATGTTTTTCACTTCGAAAATATAGTCCATGATGATGTAAGGCTGTTGACTTTAACAGACGGCGCCCATCCTGTCGATTTCCTTCGTACTGGTCCTCTTCAAAGTGTTTCTAAGTACAAGTAAAACAACAAAAGTGATTATTGATATGAAAAGTTGCCTTGTAAATACAGCTAGAGAACCCATTACAGTGCTTAAAAATAAATTTTCGCAGAAGTAATGCTGTAATACCTCGCTTCACACGTTTCGAAGAAATGCACAGGCTACAACAGACACCATGCCAGAAAGCACCGAAACATTTTGGTCCCATGATGCCCCTTAACTCTACTACACCTGGGCATACAGTGCACAGGCATTTAAAGACCGTCACAGTACCCACTACGATCGGGAATGAGCACGAATGACCATCGGCTTACGAGCACCACGCTACAAATATATTCGTCTAAAACATCAGCTATATAACGTAACAACCTGAGATCCGCAAGATATCTGCTGAGAATAGAGAAAATCACAATGCTTCGCTTGCCACGTACACAACAGCCGCTCTCCCCAGAAGAAGCACTGCGTTCTTTAGTCCCAAATAACCAGTAGCGAAAAAAAGAAACTGAGGTGGAAAAAAAATGTGGTTGATCCCTCTTATATAGGAATCGGTATAGAACACGAAAGTGAAACGTGTCTTCACAGAAGTAGTGTAATGTTTATTGCACATTGATATATAATGTCTATTGGTGTTTTGTGGCTAAAGCGCCCTTAGGCGTTGATGCACCCACGCTGACGCCTGGTGGCACGTCTCCTCCATCACGACTACCAACGTCGATGACCATGAGCAACCGTCGTGCATATGGAAGCTGCACTACGCTGCACACGCTAGCACAACGCGAAAGACGAAGCACGTAACTGACACACTAATACAACGCGCAAGACAAAGCACGTAACTGAATCGTCACCGAGTCAAATCAGCGCGTACAGCGCGTCGTAATTGCAGCCTCCGCGATCAACTTCAGAAACATTTTCAGAGCTAATTGCGGAGGCCACGCTCCGCTGTGCTGAGTACGGTGAACGCCACCTAGGTGGCGTTGGTAGTGCTTCTTGATGCCAGCGTCCCTTCGAATGCTGGCATCGAGGCGTCGTAGTACTGAGACCACCGAAGCGTTCACTGTCGGTGCGCGTTAAGGCCGGAATACATGGAGCGAATAACCGGCGTCCGAGCGAAGAACTTCGTCGGGCGGCGAACGTCCGACGGCCGGCGTCAAGAAATTTGCCGTCCGCAGCCGATCTGCCTGTCCAAACATTTTCGTCGGGCGAACGCCGCCGCCGGAAGCGTCTAGCGCGCAGCGGTGGACGACAGCCAATCAGGAGGCACTAGTTCCGGTCGCAATGCATGCTGGTGTTTCGCGCGCGCGCGCCTTTTCGCGTCGTCTGCAATCGCGTTGGTGTTGCCGTGTCTGCATGTCTCTGCACCGATTGAGTAGTTCCTAGTATGATCTCTCAGGAATCGCGTTGTATTTGTACATCCCATATCCGCTGATCTGCGAGGAAACAGACAAGCAGTGCAAGCTCTCTACAACAACCTTCAACAGAAATCTTCTGATCTCAGAGGCCACATGCTGTCGTCATGCCTATCTCCCGACTTCCCCGATAGATGGCGTTGGCATCGGATATTTCTTTCGCTAGGCTTAGACGCGTTCGAAACGAGAAGCGATCTCGAAAACTACTCAAGGTTATCCATAATACTCTGTCGTCGAAGCGGCCTGAGACTAAGCGAAAGCCGTTTACGCAGTCATTTGCTTCCAACTAAGTGAATTCTACAAGGACAACGCCAAATTCAGTTCGAAGCGGGCGGCCGGGACCGCCGCCAACACGGCGGCCAACGCGCGGCGGCGTTCGCCGCATGTATTGCAACACAGCAAACATCCTGCGTCGTGTCGCCGCGTCGTTACTTGACGCGTGAAGTTCGTCGAGAAAGTTCGCTCCATGTATCCCGGGCTTTAGTGTCATAATGCAGTACTTCTCTTTTCTGCTCATAGGCGGCGGCACCGCCCCGAGCAAAGCGCGGGTACACGGAGGAGTGTTAGATATATAAGGCGCGTCTGTGTAGCTCTCTGCGAATGCGTTTGTGGCGCAATGAATTAAACGCTCGGCGATCTATCGTCGCGGACCGAGAGGTCGTGGGTTCGATTCCCAAATTTTGTATGTTTGTGGAACTTTTTCTTCTGGTTTCTTTCTTTGTATTATGTTCTATGACGTATTTCCGTGACGGAAATACGTCAGTGAAGTCTTGGTGGACCCCGGAATAAAACACTTTCGTGTTAAAAAGGACAAGAAACAAGAGACACACGATGTGTGCTTCCCGTGAAAAAGTAAAATAGGCGGTTTACACGACGATTTGTAGCTAATGTAAGGCTATTTCGCGGCGAAGCATTTTCGTCAGTTCTTAAAATAAAGGTACTACTCGCATAGACTGCGCTGATCAAAACGGCAAAAGCCTATGCGACGCGCGCTCGCAAACCATAGGCTACTCAGCATCGGTGCAGTGCTTAGTTCGTGAGCGAGGATCAGAGAATACTTTCTTATTTATGAAAAACACGATGCGATAGTCTAAACTTTCTTGACACTTACCTCGCAAATGTAGGAGTTATCCGTTGCCTTCCAGTGATACCGCTTTACTTGGGCTTCCCATCTCTTCCTTCGCTCTGGGTCCCGGGGGAAGCGTAAACAACGAAGCCCTTTACGCGTCGATCCGGTGCACTTGGGAACACAACAGCCCGTCATGTCGACTCGATGCACTTGACAAGCTTGTCATTCATGCGGCTGAACACTGTCCAGCAAGTAGAAGCGTCAGCGAAGCATCCGCGCGCACTGTGTCTCGAACTAAGCACCGGCACCAAGCACTCGCAACCGCTCGCTGTGACTCAAGATGGCGTCGCAGCGAGAAAGCGGCGGTGCGGGTGCGGTCAAAGGATGGCACCACCCTGAACGGCGGCGCTGGCATCGAGGCACCCTAGCGCTCGGAGTCGCCGGATGGACAAGGCTGCAGAGCGGCGAGCGCGCAAGGCGGCGGCAGCGCGCGCTCGCAGACAGAATCCCGATGTGCGAGCCCGCGAGGCAGAAGCGCTCCGTGAAGCTGCGCGACGCCGCCGCCAAGATCCTGCCGTACGTGAAAGAGAGGCCTGTTACGGTTGACGTACGACAGCCCATTTAAAAGGATTAACCAGAGGTCTCCCCATCGGCTTGGTTGTCGCGGGCGGGACGCAGTAGTTGCTGATCCCGTTGTGTGCAGGTGCGGGGAGGAGATTAAGCCCGCCTTCTACGAAACGTTCTTCCGGAGCATCTGGAACGCAGTAGTTGCTGATCCCGTTGTGTGCAGGTGCGGGGAGGCGAGTAAGCCCGCCTTCTACGAAACGTTCTTCCGGAGCGTCGGGACGTCGTAGTTGCTGATCCTTTTGTGTGCATGTGCGTGGGAGGCGAATAGGCCCGCCTTCCACGAATAACGTCTTCAGGAGCCTCGGGTTGCCGCCAGCGGAGGCAAGCCCGGGAAACGTCGCCTAGGGGAGCTGTCCACCTTCCGCGAATGACGTTCTTCGGGAACTTCGGGTTGCCACCAGCGGGGACAAGCCAGGGAAACGTCACCTAGGCGAGAGGGAGATGCTGCCGCACCCCCCCCCAACTGGACTTGCCTGTCACGTGACTGGAGCGAAACCCCGCCTCATTATTAGAGGGCCTATTTAAGCGGCCCCGCCATGTATTTTCTCTCATATATTCTATTCTCTTCTTTGCAATCCTTCAACATGAAATAAACCGTGCAAGTTTCGCACTTAAAATCGCCTCGCCCTGCCTGGTCGCCATGATCTACCGGACGCCTGCAGCCTGCCGGCAGCGCTACGCTACCTAGAAGTGATGCCGGTCGAGGTTGTAGTAACCGGCGCCCCAACAACTGGCGGATCGTGGTAGGATGGAACCGGACATCAACGCGAGTCTCAACAGGCCGCAGCGGCACGGCTGTGGCGTGAACAGGATCTGCAGAATGTCAGAGAACGGGAAGCGGCGAGAAAGGGCGCGTATCGGCAGGCAGACCCCGATGCAGTGAGAGCTCGCGAGGCGTCTGCAAAACGCATCAGGCGAACTCAGCCCGAAGGTGCCGACGCGCGGTTTAAGCAAGACTTTCTAGACGTTTCGTTCGGCCATAGTTGTGTGGTGTGCGACAGATTGTGGTTCTCAAACAGTCTAGTCACAATATCTTCCATCAAGAACGACCAGGCTCGCGCCAATGCCATTGCCGTTCTCCAGCGCTGGTGATGATGTAGTGGGCGAACTTTCACTGAAGAGTCACGGTTTTACCGATGATTTCCCCACAGGAGCTTCGCCCCACTCATCATCATTCACCCCGTGGATATGCTGTGATTTTTTTGTTAAGTATTTGAGCAGCCCACCATAGAAGAAATGTCTTTCGACATGCCTCGAATCTTCGGCCACCCCACACATGTGACAGGTGCAGCTTATTTCATTCCAGAAACGTGTATAAACGGACATGCACGAGCAGCGACGCAGACATTAGCGGAGGATGGCTGCCTGCTTCCCGAGCGCGCTTAACAAGACCGCCACCTCTGGCGAGTCCGTCGGCGCGCTCTACGCCTATAATGACGCTGGCGATTGAAGAGGACGTAGAGAGTAGAGAGACGTAAATGGCAAATGAGTTGTTGGTCAAACCGTGTGTATATAAGGAAGCGGAGGGAGAGAGAGAGAGTGAGTGAGGGGTGAGGGAATAAGGTGATGAAGGTAAAACTTAAAACTAGTGTGGTTTGATGCGCTTGCTTGGGAAAAGACAAATGAAGTACAGCGATTGAGGGAAAAGGTTGGGCCCGCTCCACAGAGGCAACGGCCGCCGCATCCCCCATATCTGGCTTGTCAGCACACCATGTTGGCCATTAACGAGACAACGAGTTCTTCCGCACCTGATCCAAGCACTCGGCGTTTTCTGCGAAACTTGGCATTGTAATTTTCCGTCTAGCCCGTGGAGATACCGAGACGGCAGTTGGGGATTCTGCAACCATGTCTGCATAAATCATCTCGGTATCGCGATTTGTGCCCGCAATGCTGAATAGAGAGCTCTGACTGCTCGTTTTCAAACTCCTAGGACATTCATTAACGGAGCAGTCCAGGCAACTGGAAGTATCGGCAAGCGGTAATCGCTTACTCTATAAATCGTGCATATTCCAGGGTCAACTGCTGCTGGATTTTCAACCAAAAACGACCAGCTGTTTCATCGGATCAACTTCGATTCGAGGTCCAAATCCGACGTCTCTGACATTGTTACAGGTGTCCCACAAGGCTTAGTACTGGGGCCAATATTTGTTTCTTTATGTGTAAAAGATCTTCCTAATGCCTTAAACGACTTCCCTGCTGTAATGTATGTAGACGACACTGTTAAACTTTGTGCGCTTGGCTCCTGGACAAAACACTTC
>NC_051156.1:203557853-203606126 GCF_013339745.2 Dermacentor silvarum
TTTTCAAACTCCTAGGACATTCATTAACGGAGCAGTCCAGGCAACTGGAAGTATCGGCAAGCGGTAATCGCTTACTCTATAAATCGTGCATATTCCAGGGTCAACTGCTGCTGGATTTTCAACCAAAAACGACCAGCTGTTTCATCGGATCAACTTCGATTCGAGGTCCAAATCCGACGTCTCTGACATTGTTACAGGTGTCCCACAAGGCTTAGTACTGGGGCCAATATTTGTTTCTTTATGTGTAAAAGATCTTCCTAATGCCTTAAACGACTTCCCTGCTGTAATGTATGTAGACGACACTGTTAAACTTTGTGCGCTTGGCTCCTTGGACAAAACATTCCAAGTGGCTAAAAATGAACTTCTGAGTGTTAACCGGTGGTTTACGTCAAATAGGCCAACTCCAAATACAAAAAAAAAAAAAAACTAAATGTATTCTCTGTACTTCTTCGTGGAAAGCACCCCTCAGAGAATGCGATTCGCTTTCTCTAAACCATAATGAACTTCAGCGCGCAAGTTCTATTCAATACTTGGGTGTCATATTAGATGAACATCTTCATTTGAAGCCTTATATTGCGTCGCTTTGTAAAAAACTTAAGCAAAGCTTATTTTATTCTGGACAATTGCCGTTATTACTTCGACCCAGTCACTCTGAGAGCAGTTTACTTTATCACATTCCACAGTCATCTATCCTACTCTATTGCATCTTGCGATCACACGTACGTTTCATATGTAGAACCTATTGTACTTCAAAAAAGGGCATTGTGATTTATAACTTTTACTGATTACAATGCTAAATCAATGCCGCTCTTTCAAAGTTTAAATATACTGCGTTCTTTATTACTGAACTTTAAGACAAGAAGTACTCATAATAGCATAACTACTAACTACCCTTCGAGTTCCTCAAATGTTTGATGCTCCACGCCACGCACGTAAGGGAAATTTTCTCGTGCCGAAAATTCATAATGTACATGGACGGAGGAGGTTAAACAACAGTGGAGCACTCCTATGGAACAACCTACCATCACAAGCAAAGCAAGCGAAAATTTTTCCATTATCATTGAAATACCACTATCATTCACTGCTATTATCTATTTAGGTTATTCATTTGGTTGGGGCGTTTGCCTGTTTTTGTCGTTTTCAGTGTATAATTTCTAAGTACAAATTTCTTTCTGTAGGTTTCTCGTAGCTATTAGAAGAGGCACCTGCCTTTTGTTTGTAAGTGCATATTTATGTACATATGATGTATTTATACTTAGCCGTATTGCTATTGTGATTGTGAATTCTAACTAGCATGGATCCCGACTAGCCTTGAGCTAGGGATCCGAAGGTTTTATCCAATATTTCCTGTGTGCCCTTCCTCTTTTGAATAAACTTGAAATCGTAAAAAATGGGGGGGGGGGGGGGGGGGGAATTGGTTTCTAGGGGGTCGGTATCATCACTGATATAAAACAAAACATTCGTCGGGAGGTCTGGCTAACGTTGAGCAGCTGCTCATTCTAGACAGCAGAGAGCTGCCAGCATCCCCTACACCTTTTCTCCTCTTTGATGGTTAATGATGGCCTCAGGCACTGTGACATAGCCAGAAATCCACTGCACGTGTTCGTTGAGTTCAATAAAGAACGAGAGCTCTTCACACGAGACAAGTCGCGAAGGGTCAGCATATGCATAAATTTTTCTATGACATTCTTTTAACGACGTTGAATACTTATGCTAATTTTGAAGTCCCGAGCTCTGTTTGCCAAACTGCAAATAAAACCGAAACGGCACAATGGGCACGTACATTGCTCTATAAATACTTGCTGTGTGGAGAGTAAATCAACGCTTGATAGTACTCGAGGAAGAATCTCGAATATACGAGCAGCCAATAGAAAAAAAAAAAAATCAGGACACAGCAATTGCTCTTGAAGGTGCGTCCGCCCGAGGCCACGATGTAGTAGAGTATTACAGCAGTGTCTTAGTGTGTCTTACAGCAGTATTACAACAGCTGTTGTAACAACCATATCTGATGACATGTGCACTCAGGAGGCCGATGAACTCTCCAAAAGGGGCCTTCACCGAATAAACTCTTTTTTTTGTCATTTTTCTGTGTATGTTAAACATCCGAAATATTTCGAGATGAGTATCTTCCTGCTTTTCCTGCTATTCCACGACGATACCGGTTCAGCTACAATGGGCACCTTAAAATTTCCCTTCTCACCAAAAACGGGACTTACCGGGAGAGGCCACCTTCTAGAATTCTCCAACGCAGTACATAGCCAGCAATAACGCGGTACTGACAACAGTACGCGCCCTTTGAACAAGTTCACTTGACTCTGTAATAATCGGTGGCTCCGTCAATACTATAACATACCATTTATGTTGCCTTTCATAGCATCCATTGTCAACCACCCTTCAAGCCTGACGTTATACCTTAAAGTAGAGAGCATTTTCGCCATACTGATAAGCCACTAAGAAAGCTTAGTTATCACGCTTTGGAGCTGGAAAAGCAAAATATGACTGCCCTGTCGATTCGACGCAGGCGCCAGACCAGAAAAAGGTTCCATTCGTTCATTCGCGATGCACAAGCCGCTTTCCGTCATCTAATATTCTAGTTTACAGCACTCTCTATAAAAGGCAACAAAGAAAGAAAGGGCTGCGGAGCCTAGTAATAAAACTTGTATTCGTTGTACTGGGCAATACCTTGAAACGTTCACGTCCAAACAAAATCAAAGAAATATAATTATTAAAATATGTGAACTATAGATTTCATGTAAATAAGTGATTAACCAGGATACAAATAAATTACCTGAGTCGCTAAGTAGTGATATGAAACGTGCGTCAGAGCTCTCTCCGCAGGTCCATTATTGTTTTCTTAAGAGACTCGATAACGTTCCCTATAGGACAGCTTGGGTGCTGCCAGATGACCATTCCTAACATGCTTAACATTCAATCATTTCCCGGTCTTGAACAGGACAACGAGATCATAGATTCTATGTTGTTCTTTAAGAGGTTTCAGAGGTTAGTACTGATCAGTTATAGTTACCGTATACTTTTCTTCTGAAGAGTTGTTATTCTGCCGTTTATAACGTAATACAACTACAGCGATGTTTTGCATTGTTCCACCATTGGAACGAGTCAGTCGCGATTTCTAATCAAACCTGCGATGTCGCATGCTGTGCAGCGAGACGCTAGTCTTTCTAAACCCGCTGCACGGCTTTCTTTCCTTCATTTGAGTCATCGCTAATGCTCCACGCCGCACCGTACTCATAGGCTTACGGAACACCTGATAGATACCCTTTCTAATTTCATCTTGGAAGCGGATTAGGTTGCGAGACAAAAGCGCTCCACAACTGATTATGCAAGCTTCCAACAAACTTTCTCTACGCATGTTTCACAGCCGCCACTTTAGTGGATGCGGTGTGCAAAACCAGTGCGTTGTCGAACATCCCCGCAGATACGACGAGTGGGCAACAATGCTCCAAGCTAAATAATCGAAACGAGGCGGGAAAAGGTTGGAGAAGAAATACGCGAAGCGCATGCACACATTAATTAACTATGCAGCTCGTTAGCCGGCTTGCTGCTTGCTAGCAAGCTGCAGGCGTTTACCGGAAACCGAAAGTGGAGCGTTCAGCAAGCCACCAACGTTAGACCTACAAAGCACAGCACCAACCCCTTGCTTAAAAGGAACAAGCCGTTGAACCACCGCCCTAGTTTGCCATTCCAGAAAAGCCCGGCCGACGAGGTGTCTTTTCCAAATCTATTTATTTGTTTGGCCAAGCTCCTATAGCGGAATTATTCGACGCTTGTTCTTTAATAAGGGAATTCCCGAACGAAGCTCTTTAGGTGACATTGCTGGATCGTATAGCACTTAATGCTCTCGTTTTGAATTCTTCGCGTTTTTATGCTTTTGACGCCACGCGCGTTTCACTCTTTGGGAAAACAAACATGTGTAAACCCCCGGTTACGTATGCGCAGGTCGCATTTTGTTCAGTATACTTGGCGCATTGATTTCTTTTATGCTTTCATTGTTTCAAGTGCCTTAGCACGTAGTTGTCTGGTGTTACGTAATGAGAATACGCCTTTTCGTCCATTCCTCTGCCGATGAGCGAATCTGACACTGTTCTATGGGCAGATTAGATAGCGTAACCGCTTCAACCTCGCGAATTGATGATGAGTTGTTGTGGCGTATTACGATAACCTGCTATAAGCAATGTAAACTTTATGTGAAAATAAATGTGTGTCTAAACTGGCGAGCAAGATAGAGAGCAAACATGCATTATAAGAGGTTCGAAAGGACTCTGGATAGTCAAAAGCTATAAAAATTAACGTATATTTACCTATTCTATAATATGGTCTCTCAGCTAGCTAATGCATCAGAAATAAAACTACCTGTCGGCACTGTGCGACTGTAGCCATCGCAAACACGTAAAGTTATTTGCTGTTTTACGCGTGTACATTTCTAAAGTGAATCTGGAAACGTCTCCCGTCCTATCGCTCCTTATCTATTCAGTGTTTTATCTCAACACGTCCTTTTAAGTTTCCAGTGAGTCTGCCCTGATGCTGGAAGTTGTCGATGATGTTCAGCGTCACAGAGAGTTGCCGAATGAAGACATAGCTAATACAAATAAAATGAAATTGCATCATACAGGTCAGCAGCCAGCAGAGAGAGCTGAAAAGAGAGAGTCACATTGAAATATAGAGAGGCGATATGAGAAAATGCTAGAACTATTTGATTTTTGAACCCAACTATTGGTCACCACAGAAGAGACGGTCGCTGAGAGCCATATGAGCAGTGAAAGTAGTGATAAATAGGTTTGCAAGTACATAACTTTGAAAAGTGTATTTGTTATCCATGGAGGGCAGGTGCGCTTATACAGCGTTTACCAGAAAGCAAGAAAGTATTAAGCGGCGGAGAAACGCGACAGAGTGCGACCACCGATTACAGCGTCTAAACCTCCGTACACCACAAAGTTCACGCTCGACAGCACATGCGTCTCAAAACATTCAGAGCCCTTCCACTACTGTGAAAATGGAAGCCAGCGAAGCTGTGACTGTGGTAGGTCTGATGTAGTGAATGTTGCCCCTACGATGATAATGGACGTATCGCCATTGGGAAATCACCTAACGAACATGTCTATCATCAACCTTTCCATGTCTTTCGTAGGCGTTGCAGGGGGAACGTAGACTGTCGCGATCAATGTACCATCAAAGCGTTTTATTAAAGACGGCTACGCCAATCGCGGGGCGCACACAAGCGATAACGCGCTCACGTGGTCGCCAGGGTGAACTAATCCTAATTTTGAAAACGCCGCCAAACCGGCATTTTCATACGACTCCACGAAGTGGCGCGACGTGTCTGAAATTGTTGTACACTACACTTCCGGTTTTCTACAGACCCAATCTCCTGAAACCTAGCCTATAACAGCTTCGCTGTAAAAGCTTGTTAGCGTTCGGGGACGAACGTGCCTGTCCGAGCACGAAAACGAGTGAAAGAACCAAACACAGCTTTGAAACGGCAGGAACAGCCACTGCGTTGATTAAAGAAATAATGCGCTTGAAGGCATGTTTCTTGCATTAAGGAATAGGATCCTTTCTTGAAAAAACACTCTAGCGCCTGTAACGCTAATTTGGCATTCCAATTAATTTTCTAGGCGTCTGAGTTGTGGTAAAATAGGCAGATATCACACACTGGCCTCAAGATTGCCTTGTCGATTACCTTGTCTATTGAGTACGCTCGGTTAACTCGGCCTGACAACTGTCCGCGTACGATGAGGCAGAGAGAGAGGACA
Source organism: Dermacentor silvarum (assembly GCF_013339745.2). Lineage (NCBI taxonomy): Eukaryota > Metazoa > Arthropoda > Arachnida > Ixodida > Ixodidae > Dermacentor > Dermacentor silvarum. The sequence goes on from NC_051156.1 coordinate 203,563,625, forward strand.
AGTTTATATAACACAAACCCCGGCCTTCCCGCTAAGAAAAGCGAGACCTATGTAGCAGCCAAAGACAACTTCGCTTTACTAGGCTAATCCTAATTGTTCAAGTGGCACTTCTGTTGCATCGAAAAAATCACCGCCCGAGCACTCAGTACTGATGGTTAATCAGCGACGCTGAAACGTGCGGCCCCGGTGTTTATGACTGGATTAATCCCGCAGTTCATTAAAGTATTTCTTAAATATTTGTTACATCTTTGTGCTTATTAATGAGGTTACACACACGTTCGGCTGCGACGGAGAGAAGGACGTCACTGACGGTATGCCGGCAGTCCGCCGTTGTCGCTTGCGTTCGATGTCTCGAGTTTGCTCGGTGGTGTGGTTAGCAGCATTCGTCCGCAATTGCCGCTTGCGATTCTTCGAAATTAAATTGCTTCAAAATTAGATCTGTCCGCCACATAAGACAATAATTGGCTCATACCCCCTTTATCAACGGCTCACACCCCCATAAACGCGGCCTCCCCATTACGACGACAGATGAGAAGTGAAATTCTGCGCTGGAATGATGAGCGGCAACGGAGCCAGCTGTAGAAGAAGACGACGACGACGAACGCGGGAGCAGTGGCACGAGCGCGTGCGGAGCAATCATGAGCGCAACCCGAGGGGCGCCAACGAGCCAGCTGCGGAAGCACACGACGACGCTCGAGCGAATGCTGATGATGATAGTTTTCTGTACACAGGCGACGGACAGATGCTTCTTCGTTTCGCCTACCCTTATAAAGATAAAGGTCAGCCTGACTAGGCGTCGAGAGTCTTGGTAAGCCAAAAAAAAAAAAAAAAGGGGGCGCTGTTGTGAAGTCTGAGGGTCCGAGCGGCCACGAAGGTCCCATGGCTGGTGTCGTGCCATGTGCCGGGAGAAGGAGATATCCGGAGAGTTGAGAAAAGCGTTTTATATACATAGGTACATGATATTTTAGAACAAAGGCTCCATGGTGATCGGAGCTAACTTTCATGTTGAAAGTTAGCGCTCGTCCTGTGTTCTTCTTCGTCCTTGTGTCGTTCTAGCGCTATGTATCCCAGTTTCCGCCTCCCATGTTGCTTGATCGCCCCGGCACTATTGCAGAGGCACGCGCATGCCCAGCTCGAGTGTATCTGCAACATGAGCCAATGCGAGTGCATTTAAGGCTACTGACAAGGCATAGGAATCATTCACTGAAAAATGTCACAAGTATACGGCCTGACGCCGCCTACTCAGGAGCCGTATTGTCGCAACGGGATCTACTGCCGTCGGACTTCGCACCACATGGCATACCGGAAGCTCCACTCTGGACGATGGCAAAGCCGACGGTGAAAATCTCAATCCCCGGAATAACGAAAAAGTCGAAAATGCCGCTTGCGGGTCTCAAACATTTCGCGTTATCCTACATTGCTTACAAGTACGGATATACCGAACATGTTTTTGCAGATGGTTCTGTTACACAGACCTCTTCTGCGGCAGCTTACACGGTACCTGCAATGGGGATTACGCAGCGGTTCAAGATAGGACACAAAACATCGTCTACAGCAGCTGAGTTGACCGGTATTCGAGAAGCAGTCCGCTGCATAGTACAACAAAAGCTCGCTAACTGGACAGTGTTCTGCGACTCGAAACCGGCGCTGCAACTCATAAGCAATTATATGAATCCCAGAAGCGCATATAGCCCTCTAATCTACGACATCATGGCTCTGCTTACTGAGGCGTCTCAATCCGGACATACCATTGCACTGCAGTGGATTCCCAGCCACTGTGGAATAGCCGGAAATGAGCAGGTTGACGCGGAAGCAAAAATGGCGCACACTGACGGGAAGATTATAAAACTTCCCTTTGGCCGTTACGACATCAACGCCTTGCTACACAACTCCATCAAAACGTCTATGGATCGACAATGGGACAACCCCGAACATCGACAAGAGCGCCTCTATAGACTTGACGCCGGTTTGCGATTCCGACTTCCACTTCGGATGCGGAGAGGCCAGGAAACACTAATCCATCGATTACGGCTTGGTGTGGCGTACACTCGCAAATACCTTCACAAGATTGGACGAGAACGGGACCCTGATTGTAGCGTCTGTCACACTCCCGAGACAATAGAACACATACTTTGCGTGTGCCCTCAATATGCGACCGAGCGAAGGATACTAAAACGTAGTGTTGACTGTTTGGACTCCCGCCCCTTTTCGGAAGCCAAGGTTTTAGGCGCATGGAGAAGCGTTGATCATGCCCAGCGCACCATAAGATCACTTTTGAACTTTATGTGTGAGACGGGCTTAGACGGTCGTCTCTAGGAACTGTGCAGTGTGCAGTGCGCGAAATGTGTTTATGGGATGACATTCTGTGTGGACAACACTACTCCTGCGTGTAGTGTGTGAAAAGTGCACAACCGCGTATTGGACAACGTGTGTAAATAGTAGCTCATTGTACGATATCATAATCACCTGTCACCTACCTCTCTCTGTATCTCCCACTTCCCCTTACCCCAGTGAGGAGTAGCAGGCTAGAGACACGCTCTCCAGGCCGACCTCTCCTCCCTTCTCTTCATTAAAATCTACTCTCTCCTGCACACCAGGAAACGGGTAAAAAACTTGAGAACCAAACGTGGTTCCCACGGGAATTCTCGACGTGACGGTCAGTTTGACAGGCTCCGGAGACGGGACTTCGCGGAAGCTACCGTTCCCAGGGAAGGCGGCGGCTGCTGTCGTCTCGGAAGGATGCTCCTGGCTTGCGCGTCACAGTCGGCGCCGGGCCTCGTCGTAGTGGGGGACTCCGGAAATTTGGACCACCTGGGGTTCTTTAAGGTGCACCTAAATCTAAGTACACGGGTGTTTTCGCATTTCGCCCTCATCGAAATGCGGCCGCCGTGTCCGGGATTCGATCCCGCGACCTCGTGCTCAGCAGCCCAACACCATAGCCACTGAGTAACCACGGCGGGTTCAAATATCAGTGACGGGAACTTTATGGCCTCCCAAAGTGAGCTGAGCAGTTGGCGAAACATTCGTTTTCGATTACTGAGCCGGAATAGCAAAGTGCCCTGCTTCAAGCACTGATAATTCGTAGGATCGGATTCTAGCGCGATATACCGCGTTTCAGTCATCGCTTACTTCATGTACGCCAACAAGTAGAAGTACCGTTGGCTTCAGTAGGGGAGGGCGGCGCAGTTACTGAATATAAACTATTTTTAGAGCGCCATATTTCGTGGATGCAATCCTTGAAAGCTCGAGAAACGTTGGCTGCATGGTATATGGCGAGGACTTGCTCTGCACCGCGACCGCGTTTCGGTTGGCTACATCTTTGGAGTTTTTTCGCGCTATCGGTCCATTCCTATGTTTCGCAAGAAGAGCACTCTGCATCAGGCGAACCCTTTCACTTTTTGCTTTCGTCACCCTACGGCCCTCGTAGATCAACTGCCAGCCGATTTCGTGCAATAGAAAAGCTTTCTCTCCTTTCGTCTTTGTGTTTGTCGGTGGTTAGATGCTCAAAGCAGCAACCCAAGTGAGCCGCTTCTATTTCTTTCCTCGTTTCTTGATATCTAAAGCTAGCAGAGAAGGCAATCTTTGTTCGCTTATCACTAGTTTGCTTCAAATATCTTGGCCTCACAGAAGGGGATGTTGGGCTGCTTGCGAGTCGCGACGCTTTCGCCAAAATGAACGAAAGAGGTAAAAACGAGAAGGGATTTAAAAGGGGGAAAGAACAGCACAAGACACGGTAAAGACTTACACGATGTCGTTCCCTTTCCGTTTGATCTCTCAGGATGGTCGGTACCGGTATGGTATCAGGAGAGAAATTTTCGTTTGGGCTTCGTGGCGGCATGCTTTGGCATTGTTTTCCCTGTGGCGTAAAGCCGCGCTGAAAAAATCTCCCCATTTGATGCATAAGCGTCAGAAATGCCTGGGAGTTAAACGTTGAATTGTACTGCACAACATAAAATAGGTTTGCAGCTCAAATCATATTGGCGGTATTTGCTGCGTCGATCGCACAGCAATACTCCTTGCAACTCAACTATAATCAGTGTGCTTAGTCATAATCAAGCACATCCCATCTGTGCTACAATAAAAAAAACGCATGCTGACGCCATACTACATTGGGGCAGAAATGACAGCTTATCTCTGGTTGGTTGCAAACAAATTCTCACACTTGCCAAGATATTCACGTATGCCTCCTGTACTCCTTGATTAAGCAATGCCTCTATGACTTCTGGTACTGAATCGAATGCACTTTGATATTTATGAAAGCCATATAGAGAGGTCGATTGTACTCCGCAGATTTCTCGATTACCTGGTTGACGACATGGATACGATCCATTATAGAATATCACTTCCTGAAGCCAGCCTGTTCTCGTGGTTGACTGAAGTCAAGTGTTGTCTTGATTCTATTGGAAGTTATCTTGGCGAATATTTTATTTAATACTGAAAACAAGCTAATGGGGCTATATTCCGTCAACTCTTTAACGTCTTTCTTCTTATGAATGAGTATAATGTTGGCATTCTTCCAGATTTCTGGCACACTTGAAGTCGTGAGGCATTGCAAGAGCCGCAAGCTTTTGAAGCATGATATTACCTCCATCTTTAATTAAATCAACTATTATTCCATCTGCTCCAGCAGCTTTTCCCCTGGTCATGTCTTGCAAGGCCCTTCTAAATTCATCTCTAGTTATAGAAGGAGTCTCTGTATCCAGGGGCGGTATTCTGTAAGAGTCTACCTAGTGGACTGTCCATTTCGGCGACCGCTGATTCGCTGCAGCTTGACGTGCAGGAAGGAGACTGGCTGGCACCTTCTTGCACGTCAAGCTGCAGCGAATAAACGGTCGCAGAAATGGCGAACTGGACAGTCCACTAGGTAGACTCTTACAGAATACCGCCCCTGTTCTCCACTACTTCGAATGAAAATAGCGTGGCTGTTCTGGCAACTGTACAGGTCAGTATAGAATTATTCTGCTGCTTTTACTATGCCATCAAAATTGCTGATGATATTACCCTGCCTATCTCTCAGTGCATACATCTTGCCTTGTCCTATGCCAAGTTCTCTTCTCACTGATTTCATGCTGCGCGTCCATATTTTACTGCTTCCTCAATTTTTGCTACGTTATAGTTTGGGATATCCCTTACTTTCTTCTTGTTGATCAGTTTCGACAGTTCAGCGAATTCTATCTGATCTCTTCAGTTTGACACTTTTATGCTTTGTCGTTTCTTTATTAGGTCCTTTGTTACTTGAGAGAGCTTACCCACTGGTTGCCTTGGTGCTTTACTTTCCACTTCAATTAGTGCTTCTGAGACCAGCCTAGTTGCGGTTTCATTCATTACATCTGTGTTGTCTTCATCTTCCTGTTCTAAAGCTGCATATTTGTTTGCGAGCACCCGCCTGAATTGGTCTGCTTTTGCCCTTACTGCGTCTAGGTTGGCCTGTTTCTAATTTTATTCTTTCTCTTCAAATTGAGAGAAATCCTAGACCTCACTAACCTATGGTCACTGCACTTTACCCTACCTAACACTTCTACACCCTGAAAAATGCTGGGATCGGCAGAGAGTATGAAATCTACTCCATCCTTCTTTCTCCATTAGGGCTTTTCCAGGTCCACTTCCTGTTGCTGCGCTTCCTGAAGGAGGTATTCATTATTCGGAGCCTATTCCTTTCCGCGAATTCTACCTAAACTTTCTCCTCTAGTGTTACTAGAATCGATGCCGTAGTTGCCAAGTGCTTGCTCACCAGCCTGCCTTTTCCCCACTTTTGCATTGAAGTCACCCATGACTGCTAATTCAACATCTTCTTAAAACCGCATTTCTTCATCGTCGGGACTGGAGGTTGGGTTGTAGGCCTGTCCTACCTTCATTCTATACCTCCTATTCAGCTTTATTACGACGACTGCTACCCTCTCACTAATGCTGTAGAATTCATCAATGTTGCCCGCTATGTCCTTATGGACTAGAAGCCCTACCCAAAATTCTCTCTTATCTGGAAGACTTCTAACCTCTTTAAGGCCAATAATATGCCACGCAATGCCTAATAATTCCTCCAATGGCCCTGCTAAGCTAGCCTCACTCGAGAGGTTGCGCAACGGTAGTTGTTTGGCCCATACGTGCCCAGCGCCTACCGTTAGACGTCTGACCCAGCAGCTAGCGTTAGACGTCGCTGGCTGGCTCCGGAGAGCCCCGGAATCTGCCGTTCCCGCGTTCTAGACAAGTTTGCTCACGTCTGTATATTCTCGTTGAAACTGTATGTTTATCAACCACCAATGTCACAACCTTTGGCTCATGCAAATTTCATATTTATGCGCTACGCCGCTCGCAAGCTATGCCGTAATGCAAACACCAAATCGGATGCCTCGTGTCAGGCGTTTAATCAAACTCGTCGCGAGGACGAAGCTCATATGTGGCGTTTGTCGATGGTGATGACAGCGGTATGCGCAGAGATATACAATCTAGCTGAGATACATATCTAACTACATTTAGGGATTGCGTACGTCTTGCGTGTCGATGGCACACGGCCATTCTGGAGGATTGGCCAAGAATGGGCACACACACACAGGCACAAATAGCGGACGTCTAAGTAAAAGAAAATCAAACAATTCAATGAAGCCACTGAATATATTGCGTTACTCCATTAAAAGGTATTTGTGCTTTAGAGATATCAGTGAGAACACATTGTATATATTGAAGTACTATGTAGATATTTATCATTTTTATTATGCAGAATAGAGGTGCGTTTACTGGCGCAGCATTGGCGGTCAGTATACAGAGGTTATGTATAAGCCCGTTTGCAAGTACTTGCAATGGTCGTACCCTCGGTGTATACCGAGATACCGATCGACCCAGCAGCAGCGTCAAACCCGGGAGGGTGGACGTGGAAAAATTTATTTTAAAAACACCAAGTGCGTTGTGTTCTTTGTACCTGACGGTCTGTAGTCGTGGTTGAACGTTCTCGCATTTTTTAACGCGATAGCGTTAAAGGCCCCGTGTCGCAGAAAATCCGGGGTCGGCGACCGGCGTCGACGTGCGATGTCGGCGCGGTGACGGAGAAAATCATCCTCAACCACCCCGCCCGCGCAGGCCCTCCGCGTGGTGCAAGGTTTTGGTGAACAAAAATTGAATTGTTCACAGTGAAATCTGTCAGAAAAATGGTAAAGTACGACTTTGCCATCCGGCGTCGGATTCGCCGTCGGATTGTTTACCATTCGGCGTCGGATTGTAATTTGAATGTACGAGAAAACAATTCTGCTACGAGGAAACTCAAACACAAACTTCTTTTCCAGCATTTCTACCAAACCTACAGCCACGCGCTCGGGTGGGTACCTTGTGAAAATGATATCCAGATGGCACTCGCATCCTGGGCAGGTCAAATTGGGACTTCGCCTGCTAATGCGCTTTCGACACGCGCGCGTGTCGGGGCAATAACAAACAATTAATAAAATAATAAAAAAGGTGCTAGGGCCTTCACATTTTAATATAAGACCATTTATATTGCCCCTGGTAAAACGTTTTTCCAGCAATACATTTCTGTTTAAAAGTGAACCCGACTTTAAAGGGATCGGTGTAAGCTTGATATTTGTAACCTGGCTTTCCCACGTTCAGTGTTGCAGTGAATGAAGCCCACTTGCCAGATGCGAATGATGCGCTGCGAACGGATCCCGATAACGCTATCGCGTTCTACTCTTAAAGGCAAAGCTTAAGCGTCATCCAATTTTTTCATTGGCATACTTCTGCGAAAGAGTTTTGTCTATAGGCATATCCTGGTTCACTAACTACCGTGTAGCACAAACACGGGAGAATGCGAGCATGTGCGTAACTCGCTGCATTTTGTCATATAAACAAGGAGGTTAAAGAATTGCATACCAGATGCATTACAAACGGATGCTTATTGCTAAAAATGATGTATCCACAGAATTCGGCAGTCCTCTAGATCATTCTCAATAGAGCCAATCATATTCAGACTGATCACATACAATATCTTACAAAAACCCCGGGCTTGCTCTGGCTAGTCTATTAATTTCGTCTTCACATCTTATTTGCGTTATAAACAACACTAAAGTAAGAATTTACAGAAAATCTTTTTTAAGATTCCTTCCTATCCTTTAACATAACAACTCCACTCGCAAGGCAAATATGCCTGAAACTGTATACTTCGACGGAAAACATCTGTCAGTATGGTCGGCATAGGGAAACGCTCGCTTAAAAAAAAAATGTCGCAGTTTCACCCGAAAGGCGAAGCATCAATTGCGATAACAAATTAGTAGAGGAGGAGGAAACTTTATTTGAGGCCAGCCCTAAGGCCCAGTAAAGAAGAGCGCTTGCTCCGCTAAGGCCCATTGATGATCCGCCAAGTCCGAGTGAAGCCAATCACTCCAGGATTGACGGGGAGGGCAGCGTTACATGAGTACAGGATGTGTTCTGTATCTGCATACGGAGTAAGGATAGTAGTTTTAACAAGTCGCCTTTGCTCTATATACATGGGTGGGAGAAGCCAGGTGGCGCAGAGCAGTGACGACTGGATCACATTGCGTTCTGCTTCTTGAAACGATTTCATGCGAAAATTTCACCGAAACCCACTTAAGAAGTATATATTATTTTTGAGAGGATTCGAGGACACCAATACCTGGGACCTGGACCCGCTTCACGAGGACCTATCAACATAAGACGAAACGAGTTGCACAGACGGAGCTAACCCTAACAACGCCTTCGGTCGGCGGCGCAGCGCGGGGACGCTCGCATGTGCGGCGATGAGCGTATGTGCGTGGACTTTTTAACAACGATAAAACGGACTTTTTCGGACATTCTCTCGCCAAGTAAGAAGCCAAAGGCGAGTGACATTTACCTCACATTTGGACTTTTGAGCGCGAAAACCCACGTATTTGGCAAGAATACGAGTGAGCCTAACTGTAGACCTAGCACGGTGGAAAGTGGCGCTCGACAGCATGTCTAAAGAGGTCTAACGATTTTTCGACCATATGGAAGTCGACGAGGAGCTTCCCGGCCCTTCTCGGGCGTCGGATGACAATGCAAACCAAGCGAGTAGCATCTCGCAATGAGGAAACGCGGGCGTTGAGCGACGCGTCTCTCGACAACCAGAAGAACGCCGACGCGGGTCTCCCTCGTGCATGGACGGATGACGGCTGGTACACCGTTCTTTCACGCCGGCAAAAAAAGAAAAATCGGAAAAGTGAAAAAAGAACCTGAGAAGGAAACCGAAAAGAAAATTGAAAAATCACCGGGCAACTCGTCCGCCAGTGCAGGAGGAGAGAAACAAACCAAGCGGGACTTCCGACGTAGAAAACGCCGTGGCCCGCCGCCCCTCCTAAAGGAGGATATAAAGGTTATTCTGAGACCACACAAAGGCCTCATAGTCAAGAATCTGCTCGATCAGAGCTCTGTGTGGCAGTGATAAAGGCCTGCCGGAACAGTTTTGGAGGGGACAGCTTTTTACTGCGGGTCCACCCCGGATCGAACATCGCAATATTATCTACGCCACACGAGCAAGTGGCGGGCAGGATGAGAGAGATCCGTCAGTTTAAAATCAGAGGACAGATTCACCCCTTTAACGCGTACGTGGCAGATCCTGAGGACGTCTTGCGAGGTATCGTTCACGGGCTACCACCCGGAACCACCCAGGCCGAACTTATGGCCAACCTACGAATACGGACTCAAGGAGTGAACATAGAAAGAGCCAGGATGCTGCAGCTCTTCGAAGTCAGCAATAATAACTTTTACGGGCAACGTACTACCGAGGTGCGTCTACTTTATGGGTGCAGAGGCAATCTGTTACCCATATAAGCCCAGCATACAAGTTTGCAAGATCTGTCGGTCAACAGGACATCGAACTGACGTGTGCATGACTCCGAACGCCAACGTGTGCTCCAAATGTGGGGCATCTAATCCGAACCAAGGACACGAATGTGTCCCGAACTGTGCCATATGCGGTGAGGAGCACGCGACGGGAGACACATCGTGCAGAAAGAACCTGAAAAACGTGCCTCCCCGAATATCGCGAGTGGAGCAGCCCCGACGAAAAACAGAATGGACCAACAAGGAGAGGGAATTCCCTCAGCTCGAGCAACACCGGCAAAAACCTCATCGCTGGTTTAGCTCGGAGCGAGAGGAAGCGGCGCAACAGAGCCGGCAGGGATCCAGATCGCCGTCAAGATCGAGATCAAGATCACGGAGCCAGCAACAACCAACTACAGCCAATAGACCCGAGGAGACCCCTGGGAAACGCATCATGAAGAAAATATCTAGTAGCAGCGGAGATAAGAGCTCCCCCCAGGCCGGGAAAGCAGAGGAAGAAGCCGCAGCCGCCGGCCGGACAACCAACCAGGTGAGCTAGGTGAGGGTAGTGTCTCTCAGTGCTCCAATACCTGATAACCATCAGTATATAAAAATTATAGAAGAGAATAAAAGATTAACACAAGAAATTAAACAGCTTAGAAATCAAATGACCGCGGAACGCAAAGAGTATCAATTGGCAATCTCATCAATGGAGAAAAAATTCGAAAATGCCATTAAAACACTGCAAACCTCAGGGTCGGTAGGCAACCCCAACGAGGGTAAGAAAGAGGCGCAAAAGCGTCCTACCTACGAGGAGAAAACAGAAACGAGCGAAGGGATGTGCGAAGACATATTCGGTACCCCGTCGCAAAGCAGCGAACTAATACAGCAAGTGCAGACCCAGGTTCAGGAAAGCAGGGAAGGTATAGCAAATTTCAACAAACTTTTAGGCGATTTCATGACGGAAATTAAAGCTTTCGTCGGAGAAGAACTGAGAATTCAGAGGCAGTACGTTAACGAAGCCGTGGGAGGATTGCAGAGGGCAATAAATAAACGCCCCCTCTCCACCCCAGTTAGTGAAAAACCATCAAAAGCGGGCCGTGACGACGCGGATACGCCCATGCAGCATGGCCAAAAATAATACGAAAAGTGCAGAACAATTAAACATTATTTGGCAGTGGAACTGTCGCACTTTTCACAAGCGCGCAGCAGCACTCCAAAATTACATAAACACTGCTCCGATTCAGCCAGACGTAATATGACTGCAGGAAGTTGGCCGAAAGATGGTCAAACTACAGGGATATTACTGTCTTCAATATCTCGATTATCCCCGCGTAGCCGCACTGGTTAGCAAGAGCATTGCAGCAAGGGTGGAACATATAGAAAGTCTAGAGATTAATCATCAAATAATTAGCCTCCTTCCTCTGAAGAGAGGCAGGGCAAGGACTGTGATAGTAAATCTATATAGTCCTCCTAAATATAGAAACGAGGACTTTGCAGAACTCCTTACGGAGGCAGTCAGAATTGCTGCGGCCAGAGACAGACTCGTGGTGTTGGGAGACTTTAACGCACCAGCACCACTTGGGGCTATCCGAGGGATTCTCCCAAGGGAACGCGTCTCGAACACGCCGTATCCAAACTAGGGTTGAGCCTAATTACGCTCCCCACCACGTCTACGAGGATGGGTAACAGCGTAAGTAGAGACGCGATCCCGGACCTCACCTTTACACGTAATATTAAGGACACCAACTGGACAAACCTCGAAGAGAACCTAGGCAGTGATCACCACATAATCAGCATTTCTCTCTCGACCCCCAAACTACACAGGGTCATAGGAAACGTTGTGATCACTGACTGGGAAACGTTCCGACGACACGTTCCCCCACCCGACTCCGTACCGGAATCGATAAGGGACTGGTCAGAATACTTAAGATTGTTACACAAACAAACATCTAAACGCATCGCAAGAACAGCAGAGACGCCTGCGGTAGACAGGCACCTGCTCCACCTGTGGGAGAGCAGGCGCAGTCTGCTGAAGAGGTGGAAGTACCAGAGACTGAATAGGAACCTCCTCCGCAGAATCGCTGCTCTAGCGGAGGAGGAGAATCAATACGGTAGCAAAATTGCAACCGAGGGATGGATCCAGTTCTGCAGCTCGCTACAGGACACTCTGAGCACTGCAAAAGCTTGGTTCATCCTGAGGAACATGCTCGACCTAGACAAATCAACATCGGTGACGAACAGAACGTTACAAAAAATCACGGACGAGTTTTCGGGTACGGATGAGGAATTAATACACGCCCTTAAAGATAGACACATCGGAGAAGACACCAACGCTAGCAGGAGTCCATTTAACTACACGGGTGTAAGAAACGAGAGACTCGACGCTCCAATAACCAAGGGAGAGGTCTTTTGCGGCAGCTCAGGCGGCCAAAAGAAATACTACCCCTGGTACAGACCAAATTACAAACGCAATGATTAGCAACCTCAGCGATAAGGTCATAGAGGATTGACAAACCATTTTAACGAACACTATTGGCTCAAAGGGTAGATCACCGATGAATGGAAAGAAGCCAAAATTATAATAATATCGAAATCCTGGAAGAAGCCATCCCTGCAGGCACTGAGACCCATATCTCTGACGTCGTGCATGAGGAAGCTTTTTGAAAGGGTTATTCACACTCGCTTCAAAACTTCATGAGGACTAGGGCCTATTTCCAGCCACTATGCTGGGTTTCCGCAGTGGCCTTCCCACTCAGGACACATTCCTCCTATTACAAGAGGACGTCCTGAGCTCCGTAACCAAAGGAAGAGAACATTTAATACTAGCCCTTGATCTAAAAGGAGCGTTCGACAATATCTAGCATAAGGCCATCCTATCCGAATTAAACAACATCGGATGTGGTGAAAACACATACAATTACATAAAGGCTTTCCTAACAGGGAGGTGTGCTACAATAAGCGTAGCACAAGTCACGTCAGAGCCTTTTCAGATGCCAAACAAAGGTACCCTCAAGGAGCCATCATCTCTCCTCCGCTCTTTAATATCGCCATGAAAGAACTCGCGCGGGCCCTGGATGATGTACCGCAGTTGAGATACATCTTATATGCGGATGATATCAACATTATGGGCAACGCGCGGATGCCTGGCTAGCAAGGAGCAGACACTCCAAGAGGCTGCAACAGCAGGTGAAAATTTCGCCAGGGCCAGCGGGCTGAGTTCTGCCCCAGATAAATCCGAAATTATCAGGGTACATGAAAAAAGATACAAAAGTAATGGAGACATAGACATACAAATTGAAGTAGTAAAAATAAAAGAGGTAACCGTTGCAAGAATTCTGGGTTACTGGGTTCAGAGTAACGAAAGAGCAAACCACGCAATAGACATGTTAAAATCAGCGACAAAACAAGTTGCCTGAATAATACAAAGAATAACGTATCACAAAAAAGGAATGAAGGAAGGCGGATACAATTAGATTAGTACAGGCCCTTGTTGTGAGTAAGATAACGTACAGTCTACCTTTCCACACACTAAACAAAAGTGAGGAAGAGAACATCGAGTCTATAATTAGGACCGCCTACAAAGTGGCCCTTGGGCTACCGGTAGGCAGACCAACCGAAAAACTATTACAGCTCAGAATACATAATACCTATTCCGAGTTTTAAAGATGGCGGTACTGACCGCGCAGAGAAGGCGGGAAGAGAGATACTCGCTAGATTGGGCTTCCCACCGTAAACCCCAGAACCTGGACGAGGTACTGGTAGCAATCCCGGATCCCGTCCGATGCAAGATCTCGGTCCCTCCCCTGCCCAAGAACATGGACCCAAACCAAAACAAAAAGCGGAGAGAGGAGAGAGTAAGATGGCTCCGTAAACACCTAAGAAACAAAACAAATGTTTTGTATGTGGACGCTTCCAGGTACAACTGGAAACGGGCCGTAGCAACAGTAATTGGCAGCGACAAGAGAATGTTGACGAGCGCCTCCCTGTACACGTCCTCGACCGCCAAGGCGGAATGCTTTGCCATTGCCCTGGCGATCAAAGAGCAAGAACGGAGGGTGAAACCGCAAACGATTATCATCTCCGACTCGCAGGATGCGTGCCGTTTCTTCTTGAACAGGTCGCCTCCCGATAAAAGTTAAAGATTCACTAGGCGGGAGATTGACAAACCGATACAGGTTGATCGGTTTGGACACGCACGCACACACGCACGCAAGCACGCAAGCACGCACGCACGCACGCACGCACGCACGCACGCACGCACGCGCGCACACACACAACACACACACACACACACACACACACACACACACACACACACACACACACACACACACACACACACACACACACACACACACACACACACACACACACACACACACACACACACACACACACACACACACACACACACACACACACACACACACACACACACACACACACACACACACACACACACGCGCGCGCGCGCGCGCGCGCGCGCATTTCTGTTTTAAAGTGAAGCCTACTTTAAGGGGATCGGTGTAAGCTTGGTCTTTGTAACCTGGCTTTCCCACGTTCAGTGTTGCAGTGAATGATGCCTACTTGCCAGATGCGAATGATGCGCTGCGAACGGATCCCGATAACGCTATCGTGTTCTACTCTTAAGGGGAAGCTTAAGCGTCCTCCAATTTTTTTCATTGGCATACTTGTGCGAAAGAGTTTTGTCTATAGGCATATCCTGGTACACTAACTACCGTGTAGCACAAACACGGGAGAATGCGAGCATGTGCGTAACTCGCGCATTTTGTCATATAAACAAGGAGGTTAAAGAATTGCATACCAGATGCATTACAAAAGGATGCTTATTGCTAAAAATGATGTATCCACAGAATTCGGCAGTCCTCACGATCATTCTCAATCAACCTCATATGTCATTATCAAGGGATCCAAGCATGTACAGACTGATCACACACGATATCTTACAAAAACCCCGGACTTGCTCTGGCTAGTCTATTAATTTCGTCTTCACATCTTATTTGCGTTATAAACAACACTAAAGTAAGAATTTACAGAAAATCTTTTTTAAGATTCCTTCCTATCCTTTAACATAACAACTCCACTGGCAAGGCAAATATGCCTGAAACTGTATACTTCGACGGAAAACATCTGTTAGTATGGTCGGCATAGGGAAACGCTTGCTTAATAAAAAGGTCGCAGTTTCACCCGAAAGGCGAACTGATGATGATCTGATGATGAACTGACGATGATGATGATGATCTGATAATGATGATGATGAACTGATGATGATGAAAGGCCCACTGATGATCCGCCGAGTCCGAGTGAAGCCAATCACTCCAGGGAGGAGGGGGAGGGAAATAAGGAGAGGCAATGGCAGCGTTACATGAGTACAGGATGTGTTCCGTATCTGCATACGGAGTAAGGATAGTAGTTTTAACAAGTTGCGTTTGCTCTATATACATGGGTGGGAGACGCCAGGTGGCGCAGAGCAGTGACGACTGGATCACATTGCGCTCTGCTTCTTGAAACGATTTCATGCGGAAATTTCACCGAAACCCACCTAAGAAGTATATATTATTTTTTAGAGGATTCGAGGACACCAATACCTGGGACCTGGACCCGCTTCACGAGGACCTATCAACATCAGAAGAAACGAGTTGCACAGACGGAGCTAACCCTAACAACGCCTTCGGTCGGCGGCGCAGCGCGGGGACGCTCGCATGTGCGGCGACGAGCGTATGTGCGTGGACACTCTAACAACCATAAAAGGGACTTTTTCGGACATTATCTCGCCAAAAAGCCAAAGGGGAGTGACATTTACCTCACATTTGGACTTTTGAGTGCGAGAACCCACGTATTTGACAAGAAACGAGTGAACCTAACCGCAGACCTAGCACGGTGGAAAGTGGCGCTCGACAGCATGTCTAAAGAGGTCTAACGATTTTTTGACCATATGGAAGTCGACGAGGAGCTTCCCGGCCCCTCTCGGGCCTCGGATGACAATGCAAACCAAGCGAGTAGCGTCTCGCAACGAGTGGAATTAAATGAGGAAACGCGGGCGTTGAGCGACGCGTCTCTCGACAACGAGAGGAACGCCGACGCGGGTCTCCCTCGTGCGTGGACGGATGACGGCTGGTACACCGTTCTTTCACGCCGGCAAAAAAAGCAAAATCGGAAAAGTGAAAAAGAACCCGAGAAGGAAACCGAAAAGAACAATGAAAAATCACCGGGCAACTCGTCCGCCGCCGCAGGAGGAGGCGGCGGGCGAACTACAGGGATATTACTGGTCAAACTACAGGGATATTACTTTCTTCAAGATCTCAATTATCCCCGCGTAGCCGCACTGGTTAGCAAGAGCATTGCAGCATGGGTAGAACATATAGAAGGTCTAGAGATTAATCATCAAATAATTAGCCTCCTTGCTCTGAAGAGAGGCAGGGCAAGGACTGTGATAGTAAATCTATATAGTCCTCCTAAAGATAGAAACGAGGACTTTGCAGAACTCCTTACGGAGGCAGTCAGAATTGCTGCGGCCAGAGACAGACTCGTGCTGTTGGGAGACTTTAACGCACCAGCATCACTTGGGGCTATCCGAGGGATTCTCCCAAGGGTAACGCGTCTCGAACACGCCGTATGCAAACTAGGGTTGAGCCTAATTACGCTCCCCACCACGCCTACGAGGATGGGTAACAGGGTAAGTAGAGACACGTTCCCGGACCTCACCTTTATACGTAATATTAAGGACACCAACTGAACAAACCTCGAAGAGGACCTAGGCAGCGATCACCACATAATCAGCATTTCTCTCTCGTACTCCAAACTACACAGGGTCATAGGAAACGTTGTGATCACTGACTGGGAAAGGTTCCGACGACACGTTCCCCCACCCGACTCCGTACCGGAATGGATGAGGGACTGGTCAGAATACATAAGATTGTCACACAAACAAACATCTAAACGCATCGCAAGAACAGCAGAGACACCTGCAGTAGACAGGCACCTGCTCCACCTGTGGGAGAGCAGGCACAGTCTGCTGAAGAGGTGGAAGAACCAGAGACTGAATAGGAACCTCCTCCGCAGAATCGCTGCTCTAGCGGAGGAGGCGAATCAGTACGCTAGCAAAATTGCAACCGAGGGATGGATCCAGTTCTGCAGCTCGCTACACGACACTCTGAGCATTGCAAAAGCTTGGGTCATCCTGAGGAACATGCTCGACCCAGAAAAATCAAAATCGGTGACGAACAGAACATTACAAAGAATCACGGATGAGATTTCGGGTACGGATGAGGAATTAATACAAGCCCTTAAAGCCAGATATATCGGAGAAGACACCAACGCTACCAGTAGTCCATTTAACTACACGGGTGTAAAAAACGAGAGACTCGACGCCCAATAACCAAGGCGAGAGGTCTTTGCTGGCAGCTCAGGCGGCCAAAAGAAATACTACCCCTGGTGCAGACCAAATTACAAACGCAATGATTAGGAACCTCAGCGATAAGGTCATAGAGGATTGACAAACCATGTTAACGAACACTATTGGCTCAAAGGGAAGATCCCCGATGAGTGGAAAGAAGTCAAAATTATAATGATACCAAAATCCGGGAAGAAGCCATCCCTGCAGGCAATGAGACCCATATCTCTGACGTCGTGCATGGGGAAGCTTTTTGAACGGGTTATTCACACTCGCCTTCAAAACTTCATAGAGGACGAGGGCCTATTCCCAGCCACTATGCTGGGTTTGCGCAGTGGTCTCCCTACTCAGGACGCATTCCTCCTATTACAAGAGCAAGTCCTGAGCTCCATACCCAAAGGAGGAGAACATTTAATACTAGCCCTTGATCTAAAAGGAGCATTCGATAATATCTCGCACAAGGCCACCCTATCCGAATTAAACAACATCGGATGTGGTGAAAACACCTACAATTACATAAAGGCTTTCCTAACAGGGAGGAGTGCTACAATAAGCGTAGCACAAGTCACGTCGTAGCCATTTCAGATGCCAAACAAAGGTACCCCTCAAGGAGCCATCATCTCTCCTCTGCTCTTTAATATCACCATGAGAGGACTCGCGCGGGCCCTGGATGATGTACCACAGTTGAGATACATCTTATATGCGGATATCACTTTATGGGCAACGCGCGGATGCCTGGCTAGCAAGGAGCAGACACTCCAAGAGTCTGCAACAGAAGTTGAAAATTTCGCCAGGGCCAGCGGGCTCAGTTCTGCCCCAGATAAATCCGAAATTGTCAGGGTACATGAAAAGATACAAAAGTAATGGAGACATAGACATACAAATTGAAGGAGTAAAAATAAAAGAGGTAACCGTTGCAAGAATTCTGTGTTACTGGGTTCAGAGTAACGAAAGAGCAAACCACACAATAGACATGGTAAAATCAGCGACAAAACAAGTTGCCTGAATGATACAAAGAATAACGTATCGCAAAAAGGAATGAAGGAGGCGGATACAATTAGATTAGTACAGGCCCTTGTAGTGAGTAAGATAACGTATAGTCTACCTTTCCATACACTAAACAAAAGTGAGGAAGCGAACATCGAGTCTATAATTAGGAACGCCTACAAAGTGGCCGTAGGGCTACCGGTAGGCAGACCAACCGTAAAACTATTACAGCTCGGAATACATAATACCTACACCGAGTTAAAGACTGCGGTACTGACCGCGCAGAGAAGTCGTCTAAGCCAGGCGAGGGCGGCAAGAGAGATACTCGCTAGGGTGGGCTTCCCACCGTGCCCCCAGAACCTGGACGAGGTACTGGTATCAATCCCGGATCCCGTCCGATGCAAGATCTCGGTCGCTCCCCTGCCCAAGAACATGGACCCAAACCAAAGCCAAAAGCGGAGAGGGGAGAGAGTAGGATGGCCCCGTAAACACCTAAAAAACAAAACAAATGTTTTGTATGTGGACGCTTCCAGGTACAACTGGAAACGGGCCGTAGCAACAGTAATTGGCAGCGACAAGAGAATGTTGACGAGCGCCTCCCTGTACACGTCCTCGACCGCCAAGGCGGAATGCTTTGCCATTGCCCTGGCGATCAAAGAGCAAGAACGGAGGGTGAAACAGCAAACGATTATCATCTCCGACAAGCAGGATGCGTGCTGTTTCTTCTTGAATGGTCGCCTCCCGATAAAAGTTAAAACTTTCCTTGGCGGGGGATTGAGAAACCGATACAGGTTGATCTGGTGTCCGGGACACACAGGCCTGGAGGGAAACGAGAGTGCGGATGCTTTTGCTCGAGGGCTCACGAATCGAGCAGAGTCTCGACAGCACTGTCTATCCCCCCAAACATTCCAGGAGGAGTCAAGCGCGGAGGACAACGACCTATTTCGAATGGCCCCTCATGAAGTTCTTGCTCACCAGCGCGGCACGCGACAAAAATACAGCACCCCCGACAAATCATTAGAAGGGGAGGACGCCGTAGACCTCCGCAGGATTCAAACGGGGGTCTTTCCAAACCTACAAAGATTAAACAAAATTTTTCCAACGCTGTATGGGCACGTCCGTGGTGTGGAGGCTCACCATCGCTGTATCACATTTCGTGGGGCTGCCAGAATAGACCACCAAATTTAAATACCTTTTTAGGTAAATTTCAATTATCGAAGAATTTGGAGCAATGGGAGGCACAACTCGCCAGCTCTGACCCGAAGGTGCAGCTAGCGCTTTTGGGTCACGTCAGGCAGGCGGCAGAAGCCAGTGGAGCCCTGGACTCGGGGCCCCACCCATCTAGCTGGTAACCTTCATCCCAACCCCTTTAAATAAAGTTATTCTATCCTTTATCAGCTGTATAAACTTGGACATGCAGCAGCGCCACCAACGCGCAGAACTGTTGTAGATGCCGTCGGCGTTTTGCCCGCGTTCGCACCGAACGCGCGCGGCGTTGGTGACTGTTGCCAGGGCCTCTGGGGGCGGCTTGGAGGTTTTCGACTAGATCAGAACGGGAAACTCGTCGAGCAGCGTCGGAAGCCTGTACCACTTTCTTATATAAATACGCATTTCGTGCCGCAGCTAAATGTCGCCTCCCTTCTCTCCCTCCCTCCCGTCCCCCCATGGCGTTTCGCGTGACGGAAGAAGTCGCGTTTGCTATATATATATCTGGTGATTGTAAAGGAGGAAAGAGACGCTTAATTCTGCAGCGCTTCAGGGAGCATGGCGCAGAACACGCGTTTGTTGTCCGCCGTGCGTTCGCTCCACGTGAAAGCGCGCGTCCCTCGCGCCCTTTCACTCGCACATACAGCGTCCGGAGCGCGGCGACGATTTCATCACCGTTGGACTCTATACGGAACCTCACGGCGACAGCGACGGCAGAAATCCCCTTGGAGTGTCCATATAGTTGCTATCGCAATAAAATTGCGGCAGCACCATACTAGCGGTGCGAAGTCTGAGCAAACAGCGAAGCTGGCGGTCCTTCCCTAGCTTCGACGCGAACGCGGGGAAACGCGGTCAGCGTCGGCAGCAGCTCTACGGGTCCCACTGCTTAAGAGAAGTTACATTCTACGCTGGAATGATGAGCAGCAACGGAGCCAATGTGGAAGAAGACGACGACGAACGCGGGAGCAATGGCACGAGCCGTTCGCGCGGTTGCGCCGAAGGGTGCCAACTTGCCAGCTGTGCAAGAGACGACGACACTCGAGAGAGAACCAAATTAAAGCTAATGAAAAGGTGCAAGTTAAAGCTAACAGAGAACCAAGTTAAAGCTAAGAGAGAACCAAATTAGCTCCGTTGCTGCTCATCATTCCAGCGTAGAATGTAACTTCTCTTAAGCAGTGGGACCCGTAGAGCTGCCGCCGACGCCGACCGCATTTCCCCGCGTTCGCGTCGAACGCGCCCGGTGTCCGTCACTGCAGCCGATGCTTCTGGCGGCGGCTCGGCAGGTAAGCACACGAGGTTTAAAGTGTGTCTTAGCGCCTCGACGACGCGGAACTATATATACACTCTGGAGTGACGTCATTCTCTAGCTTCGCCCCCGCGCGGCTGTGAGGAAAAGCTAGGCAGAGCTACGGCCGAGGAGCGAGTGGCGCTGTGGCGGGAGTGGCGGCGGGGCGAGGAGGTGGTGCTCCGTTGCTAGTCGACGCCCGTGACGTCATATCCAGGCGGAGGAGTTTTCTACGTACACCACCGGATTACCGCCACCTTAAACAGCTTCGCTGTTAAAATTGTGGGGCCACAACATTCATACGGGGACGGATTACCAGCGAAGATGTTTAGGCTGCATACATTATGAAATCGTACATTTCAACAGCGGAGCTGTTGTAAGTCGAGGCGGAGCCGTCCAGTCGTCGTCCGTCCGCCGGTGTCACGCAAGTCACATGACCAGGAGAGGATGATAGCCGCGCTGGGGGGAGGGCAGGTCACATGACCAGCAGAGGAGAGGCGCACTGGGGCAGGAGGCGACCAATGAGATGGCGTGCGCTGGGGGGAGCGATGTGATGCGAACGGGGCCCGATAACGCTATCGCGTTCCACTCTTAAAGGCGGAGCTTAGGCGTCCTCCACTTTTTTTTTTTTTTTTTGCTGCACGGGATCACCGCGCAGTAATCGCCTCAAAGACGTGTTCTGTGGGGCTATAAATTAAAGGTGTTACCCAGTGGTAACAGCCGTTAGACAATGTAAAAGCGTGTTTATGTAGCAACGTGAAATGGACAGGTTTACACCGAGCGTCGTATTCTCCGTCAAAAGCACACGAGAATTGTGCTTGCCATTCTCTACTGTCCTCTGAGGCAGTTCTATGCATTTCGTGCTACTGTAACTAAAGCAAAGAAGAAGGAACTTGAAGTAAGGTTTAGGCGATTTAGTAAAAGCTTTGTCAACTTTCGGTCGACAAAAAAAAAAAAAAAACATCCCAGTTATTCAGTTACAGACATGTAGAGTTATTTGGTTTTATATTTCAACGTTGGACTCACATTACCTGGCCCTCGGTACACGGTATATACTAGCAGCGATGTTCTATCCGACAGCTATTTCGCCATTTCTCCATTTGCGTTACTACTGCGCGCCTGGACGAACGGGAGCTATAGAAGGATTTTCTTACGAACCACTGATAATGAACAGCCACCTGCGGCCTCTAATTAAAACCGTCGCTGCGTTCATCCGCACAACAGCTAAGAGAACTCTGAGTGTCGGTTTAGCATTGCTGCGGCGAATGCCGGCCTGTGCACATAACGGCGATTAACCCGTTCTCGAATGCGGAGCAGTGGAACTCATTAACTCATCCGCGTTTTCGGGCTTGTACATGCTGACCTCCCTCCTCTTTCGGTATAAGCGTGTATCCAACTACGCATAAGGGGGAATGGAAGAGGTGAGGAGCGGGAATGGTGAGGATACGCGTCAGCGTGGTCTTCCTATCGGGGCAAAAAGGCGCTCGCATTAATGAGAACCCGGATCGAAGGGAGTTCTAATCAGACCCCGCTAAGTGAATGGGGCCGGCCAACCCCATCGCCTAAACACGGCATGCGAAAGCGCAGTGGTTGGGCCACTTCGTTAACCGGCACGACGTCGTGGTGGTCGTCGCCTGTATAGGGTCCCGCGCTCGATGGCTGCCGATGAGGTGAAAAGGGATGAGGAAGGCTTCTGCTTTGAGTCGAGGAAGGATAAATGCGGTTCGTTTCGAGGATAGTTGGAGAAAGGTGGAAGCCGCCATCGTTGCAGCCAGCCGCATATACGGTTCAAGCAATTATCCGAAAAAAAAATTAGGTGTGCGGCGACAGCGGTTTGAGTAAAAGAGTTCCAAAGATATTGACTAGTTCAATGGCTAATTACTTCTTCGTATGTACACAGTCGGGGCTTGAGTTGATGGTGTAAAGCCTTGCAGAATAAACGTATACAGTTTAGAGATTGTTTATGGCAATCTTGTAGACTGTTTGAACTTATTTTGGCGAGATAGAGAGATATATTTAAATGATTACTTCTTCGGGGCAGTATCTGAAGTAAATGGAAAATGGGGGCGAAGTGTGGCTTTCTACGGAAGTTTGACATACGACGCTGCAGAGCGAGTTGAGTGACTCTTTAACGTTAAAAATACTGCTTCAGGATTGTCATCACTTGGCTGGTGGTCTTCCCAGTGGGAGAATGCTGGAGTGCGCACAGCTTTTTCTTTCAGAATAACTCTTTAAATTAGCCGATTGCCCGGCTTTATACTCAAACGACGTCACCACCTTAGGCCGGTGCTTGTCCTGGAATGTCCTTAGTTGAGAATAATTAGTGCGAAAGAAAGAAAAAGCAAAACAAGACGCGCACACAAGAAGAGGGGACGAACGTTCTTTTGTTCGTCCCCTTAATTTGTGCGCGTGTGTGTGTGTCTTTTAGCGTTAACGAACCTCCGCAGTTGTGCCAAGGCGACCTAGCCTAACAGTTAGTCCTTCTGAAGCATATGTCTTTTGTCATTTGCATTCTGACAAGGTCATGCCTACTACCCTTGCGCAAGCGTACCATTTTACTGGCGGAGGTGACCGTGGGCCGTTGGTGTCATTGAGTCGCCATAGCCTCTCCCATAAAGGCGACGATGTCTCGGTCGCGGCGTATTCTGCAGTAATAATAATAATAATAATAATAATAATAATAATAATAATAATAATAATAATAATAATAATAATAATAATAATAATAATAATAATAATAATAATAATAATAATGTTCTTCATCAGCCTGTTTTTTATGTCCACTGCAGGATGAAGGCCTCTCCCAGCGATATCTAATTACCCCTGTCTTGCGCCATCTGATTCCAACTTGCGCCTGCAAATTTCCTGATTTCATCACCCTACGGAAGTTTCTGCCGCCCACGACAGCGCTTTCCTTTCCTTGGCACACGCCATCAATTTCAAGACGTGTCGCGCAACAATATCGACGGCTGCGAACTTGCAGCTCATTGCGCTGCACTTCGTCTCGTCAGCCAAGAACAACCTCGAAGATGGTCAGTATGCAGTGACTCGAAGGCAGAACTGAAGTCTTTGCTATCAGCCCTGCGGCGTGGACCACAAGAGCAACTTGTATTCGAGAGTAGAGAACTCATCCATATACCTTGACTCAGAAAGGACACCACGTGATACTTTAGCGGCTTCCAAGTCACTGCGGCGTCATAGGGAACGAACACGCCGATAACGCTGCTCGGTCGGGCCTTCAAGGCGACGAAGAGGAGTCGATACCGTTACCAACGAGAGATACCGCTAGAAAAGTTCGTATGCTCACCGATAATATCACGTTCTCCGTGTCGAATAGAGGAAGTTTTCAAAGCAACCGGCTGCACCACCTAGACTCTTCTGTACGCCTTGGCATCCCAGCTGGACTCTGCTGGCGCGAAGCTACCCTGCTGTGTCGAATATGCCTAGGAGTGGCCTTTGCAGTCGTTTGCATTCCGAATCGGATGGGCCGACGACGCCTCGTGGGTTGACTGTGGTGGTGAGAAGACTCTTCAACACGATCTCTGTGACTTTCCTCGCTACAATTTACACAGACAAGTGCACCCAATCGCGATAGCGCGCTTTGACCAAAGAGCTCTAAAAGAAGAACTTATTTTAGAATGCCGACATCGCAAGACATCGCAGCGGCGGGCGACGAGGGCATAATTGCAGTTTTTAAGCGCAACAGACTTGGACAAGCGGCTTTAGCCTGAACAGATGTTTATTGTGCTGCAAGTGCTACTGTGCTGTGTGGTGACAGTATGCGGTGACAGTGACAGACTGTGATTGTGTATCTTTGCTCCTTTCTTTCTCTATCGCTACTTTTGTGTCACTTTACCTCACCCTACCCTCTCTCCCCAGCGTAGAGTAGCAAACCGGAGCTTCCCATCTGGTTAACCTCCCTGCCTTTCCCTTCCTTCCTCTCTCTCTCTGTTATGAGAGAGAGAGAGATGTTATGGGCCCTACACATTACATGGCCTGCCCAGCTCCATCTTTCTTTTTTTTTCTACATGTCAACTAGAATATCGGCTACCCCCGTTTGTTCGCTGATCCACACCGCTCTCTTCCCGTCTCTTAACGTTACGCCTAACATTTTACGTTCCATCGCTCATTGCAAGAACTTTACTTGCTCTCGAGCCTTCTTGGTTAACGTCTAAGTTTATGTCCTATATTTAGCTGCAATGCATTGAATGCAATCATTGCATACTTTTCTTTTCAAAGAAAGCGGTAAGCTCCCGATCATGATTTGGCAATGCCTGCCGTATGCGCTCCTACCCGTTTTCATAGTTCTATAAATTTAGTTCTCATGATCAGGGTCCACTTGTGAGTATTTGACCTAGATAAACGTACTCTTGCACATAATGTAGAGGCTGACTGCAGATCATGAATTATTGATCCCATGCCAGGTTATGGTCTCTTTGTCTACCGCATACTAATCTTTAGCTCTCTTCTTACACTTTCTCAGGTAAGGTCCCGAATGATCGTCTGCAATTCGTCTCCTGAGTTTCTGAACAGGACTGTGTCATGTGCAATGTTTAAATACTTCTTTTAATCATGCAGCGCAAAACATTGGAGAGATTGGGTCTTCTGACCTGACCCCTTTCTTGCTAGGTATTTTTCCACATTTATTTTGGAGAATTAAGGTAGTTGTAGAGTCTTTGTATATAGCTGCCAGACATTCACGTATGCTTTCTGTGCTCATTGATTACACTATGCCCCCATGGCTGCTGGTATATCTACTGAATCAGATGCTTTTTTTTCATAATCTATGAAAGCCATATAAAGAGGTTGATTGTAATCCGCATATTTCTTAATTACCCGATTTATGACACGGATGTGATTAATTGTAACTACCCCCCCCCCCTCCCCTGAATCAAGTCTTTTCTCTTCATTGATTGAAACCTGATTCTGTTGGATCTTAGCAAAGTGAATATTCTGTAAATTATTGAAAGCAAGCGACTCAGCTATAGTTCGCAAATTTTCGATGGATTGCTTGCAGAAAACATGTAAACATTGGTCGCGATTCTAGTGTATCGCCACAGTGTATTTGACATAAACCCGCAAGTCTGACAGTGCACGCACATTTAAAAGCTCCTTATGTGAAAGTTTAGTAAAAAAAGATGCTCGCCCTAAACTATTGATGCTGCAAGACACGACAGATTTAAGAAATCTCACCTATGATTAGGTAATTGAACTATGTACTTAGGTATGTGAGGCGCATTAGGAAACTGAAAATCATGCTCTGCAAACAGACAGGACATTTTAATGATTCTAACCAGCAGAAATCAATTCCGGCACTTGGCAGGCCTGCTACTACAACCGGTAGAATGTTGTTTGCGGCAGTCCACACAGCACACAGCTCCTTACCTGAATATATATGTATTCTTGGTCGGTGGAGGGGTGAGGGGGTACGTCCATGCCCTCTCCCCGCCTCCACAACATTACCTTCCATTTTCTAAATATGAGCAGCTGTACAAGAGCGTTACACACAGCTATCGACAGGCGCGTTAACTTTCGAGCATGCTTACATTCAAACAGGTCCCCATATTTGCCAAATAATAAGAAAAGAAGGAAGCGCGTGACAGGTTCCATGCAGATTCTTCGAGGGAGCGGTGACAAGTATGTCGAAATAGGGGACCAAAGGTTGGCCTAGTAATTTTCTTAGCAGCAGGTCTCTGTGAGCAGACAGGTCAATAATCGTCCTCTCAGCAGCTTCGCTTCTTTTATTGATTCCGAATCGATGCGCCAACTCATTTCTCGACTCCGGAAAACACTCGACACGTTTCCTCGGGAGCGCGACACGCTACGGCCATTTCGGTAAATCAATATTTTGGCGTTAGGCTGCGTGTGCGAAGACGTGATTGGTTTGTATTTGAGTATATGTTTTTTCATTGTTGGGCGTGTGCGTGGCGCTCTACATTTACCGAATGTCGACGCGTGTGTTAAACTTTTCATGGAACCGTTGTAAATGCAGTATGACAGGGTGTTCTGAATATACTACACGGCTTGTATCGCAATGGGCTGATGCTTTTCTACAAAGCCATTAGTCCATGCACTCGTTTCCATCGGTGCCCTATTCACCGTTCCGACCGAACTGTCACCTACCGAGGACATCAGTTCAATGCAGCTCTCCTCCACCCGCTTGCAGAGCTTCTTCCTAACTGCGCAGCGTTGCACATCAAGACTAGTAGTTAATACTTAGGGAGAGTACGTTTTTAGCTGTTTAACGTTTTCATTTAAATGAGGCAAAGCTATTCTTTTACGACATTCACCCATTTTGATGAATATATGTTCATAGTGTCTATGTAAAGCTAGGGCACAATAGATGGCTCCACTACGCTATCTATGGTCAAAAGAACAAGCCGAATGAATGACGTGTTTGACAACGTTTTTTTTTCAAGAAACCGTTCTAACACGTAACAACAAACGCCGACTGGTTTCTATTCAGCCTCTCTGCCTTTTATCCTTCCCCTTTTGAGCGGTGGAAGTTTTGCGAGTTGGCAAGTTCACCAATTTAACGAAGATTACAGGCGACGACCTGAAGGAAAACCAATATCATTCCACAAGTCATCACACAAGACGACGTAGAACGGACAACACAAATGGAAATGGCTCCCCGAACAGAACTGCGCAAGGTAACACTACACAAAAGGGCAGGCGCAATGCAACGTGAGCGCGCAAGTACAATTTGAAACAAGACCATGCATATGAGCTAAAACTTCCAAAAAAAAAAAGAAAGAAACATCGGCGCACCCGGAATAGATGACTGCAGGAAACAGGACACTATAGTAAAGGAATAAAGGAAGTACATGCAACATGCTTTTAACAGTGTATAATGTTGCTTGTGCCAGAGGGAAAAGAACGAACAAGCTGTAAGCCACAGTATACGCAACTTCTTGACAAGATGTAGCTTTATATTCCACAATCAGCAACGTCCAGTTTAGGCCAGGTGCGCTCTGTGCGTCGGATCAAATGAAAGAAATGCACCAATATTGCGAAGTCAGCGACGTTGCGAAAAACCTCTACGAAACTGTATATCCTTATGACAAGATGTAGAGAAGTGTTGGTTTTGGACTCCTTTATTTACAAAAGGCTTTTTATCTTTTGTAAAAAAAGGAGCGCATAAAAAAATTCAGTGCCATTCGACTCTGTGAAGGTGAATGACCAGCGGAGCTGTATATATATAGTGATAAACTATATTGATTTAAATAAAGACTTGTTTGTCAAATGAATTGTCATTTTCTATCGGCTTTATTATTTTGTCACTAAGGTGACTATAGCTTTGTGGTCGCTGTGGTAGACGGCCATGGGTTTTGTAACGAAGCTGGAAAGTATGTTCGCGAACGTCAAGTCTATGCAGGACCGATGACGTGTGGTAGGCCCACCGATGTTTGCATAGCACTGAATGCCGAACCTTTCCAACAGTGCATATTTATTTTCCTTATTGGTGGTCATCGTGACGATAGCTGGGCACATACGTTCGCACATCGCCTTTGTTATTAAATCAGTCCGTCACGTAAGACAATGAATGGCTCATACCCCCGTAAACGCGGCCTCCCCATTACGACGACAGAAGTGAAGTCCTACGTTGGAATGATGAGCGGCAACGGAGCGACGGCAAAGACGAACGCGTGAACAGTGGCATGAGCGCATTCGCGCGGTTGCGCGCCAATGAGCCAGCTGCGGAAGAAGACGATGCTCGAGCCATTGCTGATGATGATAGTTCTTGGTCTACACGCTCGGTCTACGCACGCAGCGATCCTCTGGAAACTACTCTGTAAAAACTGAGATTAATAAAGATATTTCTCTCCCACCACCCTCCCCTTTGGTAATCGTGGACAGTCTTCTTAGCCTGCTACGGAAGCGCGCATAAGGGTACGGCCACGCTAGCGGCAAAAACGCGCGTTTTTGCCGCTAGCGTGGCCGTACCCTAACAAGTAATGACAAACAAGAAATCATGTAATCACAATCTGGTTAGCGTTATTGAAGTTCGCGCATTATACCTATACGCGTTGGTATTAAAGGATCGTCATGCAAAATTTTGACTTAACAGTCGGCGTGCTCTTGAAGTTGGTTGCATATACCTTGCGTGTGCATGCGTGCGTGCGTGCGGGCGTGTGTGGGTGTGCGCGTGTAGAAAGGGGGGGGGGGGGGGGTTCGCGTGCATTACTTGCAGAGGCGGACATCACTTGCATGACAGATGGCGATGTTCAGTTCACTGCACCACAAATTTCCACTAATCAACCTTTATTATTTAATTTATCAATGACAAATTATCATGGAGGAAATTCTCGCCTATTTCGAAAATCGACCTGGAAGGCGGAAGATTGTTTCTGCCACAGGTGTTAGTGAACGTCCATGTGTTCATTAACTTTTATTATTGCGATAGCAATTATATGGACACTTCAACCGGATTTCTGCCGTCGGCGTCGCCGTCGCCGTGAGGTTCCGTATAGATAAAATCTTCTCCGCGCGCCGTATGCCCCAGCGGAAGCGTGCGGGGACGCGCGCTATCACGGAGAGCGAACGCACTCAATCCCCCACGCGCAAGCAAGGAAGCGGAAAGCCAGCGCCGGAGGGAGCAGGGGGGGGGGGGGGGGGGGTGCACTTCTCTGCCAACAACCGCGCTCGTCCGCACAGTCTCTTATCTCTCCCACGCGCAAGCAAGTAAGCGGGAAGCCAGCGCCGGAGGGAGCGGGGGGGGGGGGGGGGGGAGGGGGGAGGCGCACTTCTACGCTGCCAACAACCGCGGTCGTCGTTCGTTCGACCGCACCGTCTCTTATCTCCACACGGCTCTGACCTTTATGCGCCCTCAGTTTCCGTTGAAGCGATAGACCGCACGTACCTGCGCGGGCGAAGGTACGTTGCGCTGCCAGCGTTTTGACAGTCGTTGGCTGCAGTCATTCAGTGTGATCTATTCATGTTTGTTTGTGCGCGCTCACACCACGCTTGTTCATTCAGTTCGTAATAGTCGGGCCACATTTTCCAACGCACGCTACACATGCAATGCTGCCCAGATCGGCAGTGCAGCACTACAGGTGTGTCCCTTCGCACGCGCTGCCCACGGTAAGCGCTTCTCATCAACACCACCGTTTCACACGCGCCTTCTCGTGGTCATCGAGTCTCTCTTCATGTCGGTCTACTTACGCCGCAGCACACCTGCTTACTTAATCAGCTCATGTTTACTACAATTCATATTGCTACCAAGGCCGCTTACCTTACTTCGTATGACAGTGCTGTGTTGCTATCGCATTCATTGCTTCGCCCTTAGGGCGAAACTGTGACACTTTTTTGGACAGTACCCGCTACTTCTTAATCAGGTGCTTCCGCTCTGAGATCGTGCTGCTGCCGAAATAAAGGAATTCAAACCAAGAGGAATCATGGGTCTTCTGGCTTTCCTTTTTCTAAGGGACAAACAGTACAAGAAAGTGAAACATTGTTTTCCAGTAGGTGATTTAATTTTTTTTACGCTAAACTATGCCTCAGCTGCTTTGAAACTTATCCTTAAAGCTGATGACCATCTCCAAACAGCTGTTCTGAATGTTGATGCGTGAGAAGGCGACGTAGCTTCATTTTAGTTATTTTCTTATGGCACGCGTTTGAAGCGACACGTATGCCTGTGCTCTTGTGAAGTCAATTCCAGAGTCGAAAAGTAAATATAAAGAGCGAAGCGAATAACGAACCAAAAACAGAAAGTAATCTGGACAGATGGCTGGGACATAGACATGCAGGTTGACACAGTCTGCATAATACGAGAAGAAGAAAAGCTATAAAGCGAGAACCCTTGAACACGAATTGGGCGTATACGCGAGAAAGAAGTTCGCGTTGAAAGTTTCGTCAAACCGGAGGCATATCGGTGCATTCGAATGAAGCGCAACTTTTCGCGTGGCTTGCAAAACGGCCGAGAGGCTTGGACGGCTGCTTAGGATGTTTGAAAGTTTTCTGCCGCGTTGCCGTGATGACGTGTCATCAGCGTAAACGGCCTGCCTCGAGGTCAGCGGGAAGTGGTGCCGTGTCGGACAAGCCTGCCGTTGTTATGGAGAATGCAGGAGGCTGACATAATGGTAGTGTAGCTCGGAGGCTTTTGTAAAGTGATAGGGCAAGGTGAAACATCAAAGACGACGACGACGACGACGACGACGACGAAAACAACGACGACTACAAGAACGACAGCAACCTTCCAGTGTTTATGCCAGTGGTGACAACACTTGTGTGAATTGCGTTATATTGTCTGTGGTCTTTGTTGTAATTTTCATCGTCTTTCAATGTAGCTCAATGGGTGTCAGCGTTACTTATGGTACCAATATGTTAAAGGGATCGACAACCGATTTTCGAGAACACAGCTTTTATGGCGCAACGAAGAGCCCATCCTAGGAAGTGTTTGTATACCTGCAGCGGTTACTTCCAAAAGCGCGGGAAAATTTTGAAGGCAGCAATTTTCAATATGAGCAATCTCTAAAAAAAAAAATAGAAATCATGACGCCAAAAGCTCGCCACACAAATTGGGAAACACATCTTTAATACACAAGCACCTAACCGCGAAGTTTCCATGGACGACACCAGCGAGAGCGACGACTCAGATTTTGAAAAGCCCCCATCACTGCAAGCCGTCACGCGGAAGCTGTGCCACTTACCTACTCTCAGCAATCGAATATTCGCCTGCGCGTTGTAAGTTACTAAAATAACTTGCAATAAAAGAATGTATTGCGTTTCAAGGTTATAGAAAAGCCCAGGTGCCGCGTAAACTAATAGAAAGCCACGTGACAGGGCATCTTATTTGTTGTTATGTTTTTTTTTTTCGTGAGGGGCGCCAAACTTCATTTTTAAAGACTGGTTGCGAAGAATTAAAAGTACTGGTTTAATCACAGTGCTCGTTTTAATCAATACGAGACGCAATCTTTCCGTCATCGGCGTTATTTGGATTCATGTTCTGAACGGTTTTCTGTCTCTTTAATAACTTTTTTTGATACAATGAGCATTCTTGGGATATTTCACGCATTTCCCGATGCCTATATATGTCTCTAAACGTTGTCTTGCCCAAACCCAAGTTGTCAAGGTTGGATAATTATGGGTATGTCGTCGGATGCCGTTGTGGTCGTTCCCTCGTTGTAATTCCAGGTTCGTCATTCGACTGTCGCCTTGCCCTCGTCGCCAAGCATGCAGTTGGCGTCATCGCATTGTCATGAGTTGGCGCATTTCTTGACCGCTATTCAATACGGATAAAAGTTATCGGCAGCATTCGGCTTTATTTTGGCCTCCCTGAGCATCTTGCGCCTAATATCGTTAGTTCCGGGGCATAGACATAAACGACTGCAAATGTCTGACATACGAGTACGTATAGGTGCGTGAACGTCTATGCTTACAGGTACTTACAGGTATGGTTATTTCGGGTCCAACTAAAGATGTTGGATGCAGCATGCTTCCCCTTACTCCGGATCACCTGCATGGAAGAAAGTAATGAGCTTAAGAAATAATAGTAGATATCAATAGTTACATTCAAATAAACAGGAACCCTTGGCAGTCGCAAGCACTAACACATAGTTCGTAAACAATCCGTTTGGATATGTGTGCGACGTGTGTGAAAGACTGTGGCACATGAAATACTTGACGCCTGTAAGTAGTGTCATGCGTGAAACGTTGAGTTTAGCGGCGCCGCCTGAGTGCGGTGAAACCGTGGCGCGGGTTTGTACAACGTGCAAGAACTTTCCAGTTAAGCAGAAGATTCCACTCCTCAGCGTTACCAATAGGTATCGTTAACCGCCCATGCCACCAGGTATACCGGTTCTGAACGATGTGGCCGACTTAGCTCACGCTACGTATATCCTGGCATAGCTGAGCTAAGCAACTGCAAATTTTTTAGGGACACACTCGTCCCATATGCATTCGGAGAAAGAGACATTTCAGGCATTGCCAAAATCGCAAATGCTTTATTTCGCATTAGATTTATGAACAGGCACCATTTGCAATCAGGTTCACGCAAGACATTAATTAAAAGAATTCGTCCGTCACCTGAATAACTGCTGAAAGCTCCTGAATAACCTTCATATATGCCCGCTTTATTCCCAAGGAAGATGCAGCATGCATGCAGCATGAGATCAGCGAGACGCCCTCTGTCCGCAGCGCCATCTATTTGAATACATGGCATGCGATGCGCACGCGGTGGCAACGGGCAAGCCCTCCACGAAGACAACTGAGCTCGCCTTTCATTAGAGGTGCATCTCTTTTGCAGCTTTCTTTCTTTCTTTCTTCTTTCTTTCTTTCTTTCTTTCTTTCTTTCTTTCTTTCTTTCTTTCTTTCTCACTTCCGAATTTCTGGGCAGCAAGGGTTAACCTGGCGTACTTATTCAACATTTGGTATTTTATATTATGTTATAGCGGGGATGCATGGCTGGCGTCTGCAAGTATTCCAACCTTGTAGCGTCCACTTGTTGGGTTCCATGCTTTCTTTCTTTCTTTCTTTCTTTCTTTCTTTCTTTCTTTCTTTCTTTCTTTCTTTCTTTCTTTCTTTCTTTCTCTTTATATTCGTCCGCAGTTGCTTCACAAGGACAAGAATCTTTCGTAAAGAACGTGTGTCGCGATGTGAGCGCCGGTAGTCTGAAGGAAGTACTACGTGCATCAGCGCAGTGTGCGCAGGCGTCGATGCCACCGAGTCTCGAGAAACGCTGCACGCTTCTAAGCGCTCCGATATGGGCACGACGGAGAACGCGGTCCGCATTTATTAGCGACCAATGGCCGTAGCGCACTTTGGCGCATAAAGTTTCTTGAAAAAATCACCACAGGTAACTTTGGCTTGAAAGCTGTGGCATGTTCGTGTGTCTTTTATTTTTGAAAGTGCCGCGTAAACGGACATTCACAAGAGCTCGCGAATGCGAACAAACTTTGCTCACCGGCTGCTTGTTTTGAGCAGAGCAGCCATAGCCATTAGCCAACCTGCACACAAGCCGATCCATTCTGCGAAGCATGGCAATACCCTCTGTGCAATTCTTAAAGCCGTCAATCCCCCTGCCATTCTATTCACGCAACCCATTCAGCCCCCGCACAGTCGTGAAGAATAAACGATCGGCCATTCCTTCTTTGTACGCCTTGAAGGTGCAATATCCGTCGTGTCCTCTTGCTCAAGGCGTCGGAAATGGCCCTCTTGAGGCCGATTGAAAAGTTTAAGGGAAAGAATGAGTTCGAACTGCGCTGAAAAAGAAATAAAAAGAACATGACTTTGTAGACGCATTTCTAGCTAAGGCTTCGATGGATAACGGAAGTTCAAAGGTGAACAAACAGAAACGTAGATGTGGGAGACTGCGTGAGAGACGTGCTATCGACCACAACTGTCTGCGAACCATATAAAAACAAATGTAGGCGAGGATGGTACCCTGAAAAATCAAATGGGCATACGATCCACACGACTGTGCGTGGCCACTGTAGTGCACTGATGAATTGCAGGCATAAGCTGCCGATAAGTAAGTTAAAGTACTGAGCGTTTTCTTTTACAACTACAATTTCCTAAAGAACAGTGGTCGTCGCACAAATAAACAGAAAGTCCTAGCTTCGCCTGAAGGTCATAGCATTGAGGGCTAGCCCGAAATAGATTATCACATGAAGTAAGGTTCATAGTCTGATGGACACTATATATATATATATATATATATATATATATATGATCGCGTCTGTAGTGCGGCAAAGAAGACGACGTAGCAAGAGATAGCGGCACTTGTGAAAAATATAGATGGCAAGAAGACGAACAGGAAGCAGTGACTGGCACGCGGTATTAAAAACCTGTCCGTTCTTGTTACTGCCCCTGCTGACAAGTGCGTTTGGTTTTTACCTCGAGTTTCCGACGTCGCGACACTGGTGTAGATGCGGGGTATCTGATGCTCGGGACTCCTACTAGGAGCCGTACACGCAGTCCCGAGAGCTCTCGTCATTACTCCAGTGCATCGATTCAGCCGCCGCCTGTTAGGCTTCCGCCCCGAATTCACCAGCGTTCCAGCTCCGACCAGCATGGAAACTCCAATAAGGTTTTCAACCTCCTTGGGAAACTCCTACATCGGCGAATCTTGCTCCTTCACAGAGGACGACAGGCCTTTAATTGCCAGGTGACTTTTCAGCATCCTCGCGTTTCGGACATCTTTCGTGGCGATGCATTTGAAGACAAGTGCATGTCGTTTGTCCGTCAAGTTTCCGACGTCTCCACAATATATATATATATATATATATATATATATATATATATATATATGTATATATTGTCTTTCCCCTGGCATGATATGCGGACGTAGAGCGAGGGAGGGCAAGGAGGAAGTGCAGCGCACGCCACCTGGTGGAGCGTAGCCCCCTAGCGAGCGGCGCATGAAGCGAAACGTACGCCCTCTCTCCGATGTTGACGTCAGAGCAATAACGAGCGCGTGTACGCGCAGCTGTTGCGAGCAAGCGAGCGAGCGAACGAGCAGGTGTCCGCCGGGAGAGGAGAAGCGAGTGAGGACGGAGTGACGTCACATCCGCTCTGCTAGGCAGATGTTGTTTCTGCCAGACAACTGTTTTCCATTAACTAGCCGGTTAAATATCATGCTACCTTCTTATGTGTGACGTGATTAGGGACGTCATTCCGCTTTCTACTTCCGAGTTTCCAGGAATTTCGCCAAAGTCGTGCTCCTGTAGCGGGTCTCTATAAAGTCTACGATTCTCTGCTTTGGTGTGTGGTGCTGCCCCCCGGCGCGACGCATCAGAGTAGGACGGATTGGATTGATTAAAGGCAGAATAAAGGTTAAGGTTAAGGTTAAGGATTGATTAAGGCAGATTAAAGGCTTGCGCGCTTCTGGAAAGGAAATGTTTAGTTTCACTTTGAGTTCTATTATGCCTTTTTCTTTCTTCCATGACGAGCATGTTCGTTAGTAGGCGGGGCGGTCTCCGTCACAGTTGGCACAGTAGATTGTGGAAGTGCACACTTCTGAGAAACGGTCATTGAATGCACATTTTGCACAGGTAGATCGTCCTCAGCAACTTTGCGACCCATCCCCAAAACGGTGACACTTGAAGAATCGGCGCGGATTTCGGATGTTACACACAGTTTACAATATCCGGTTTCGATTGACTCAGGGAGGTTGCTTATACCAAAGGTAATAATAACATGTTTGGTTGGGATTTTTTTATTGTCGCGCCTTATCTTAATTTCTTGCACCTTTGCCACGTTTTGTTCTTGCCATCCTTCCAACAACTCACTCTCACTAAGTTCAAGCAGGTCGTCATCAGAGATGACGCCACACACAATGTTCATTGATCTGCGTGGATCCACGGAGACAGGAATGTCCCCAAACGCCACCAGTTTTGACAGCTTGTTGTACTGGAGATTGTCACGAACTTCTAGAAGGTCGCCACTCCTCATCTTAGTTACTTTGTAACCTGAGCCGATTGCTTCGGTAAATGATTTTGCGACCACAAATGGGGATATCATGCGGACAGTCTCTGTTTCATGTTGGCTATGTATCACATGGTACTTGGGAAATGTTTCTATTGGTTTCATTCGGAAGTTGAACGTTTCATCAATGCGCCCCCTTTTCATGGAGCGATCAGGTAGCTGGGGAAAAGCGTTTGCCATATAAAACTGGAAAATTCGGCGGCGATGATAGCCACCCACCATGAGCCCAACAAGTGGACGCTACAAGGTTGGAATACTTGCAGACGGCAGCCATGCATCCCCGCTATAACATAATATAAAATACCCAATGTTGAATAAGTACGCCAGGTTAACCCTTGCTGCCCAGAAATTCGGAAGTGAGAAGAAGTGACTATAGAAGGCAGGAAAGATGGAAAAGTGAGAGAGAAAGGCAAAAGATAGAAGAGGTGGACAGGAAAAGGCGACTGCCGATTCCCTCCACCTGGGTCAGCCTGGAGGTGCCCTCTAGGTGAAGCAGAGGCCGAAGAGGTGTGTTGCCTCCGCCGGGGGGCCTTAAAGGTCGGAACACCCGGCATTGGGGAGACGCCGCGTAGGGGCCAACGCGAGCGGATGCCTGCAACGTCGGCTCCAGCAAACGGTACGTGCTGCTCCTACCCAATCTCTCCTACGGCCACTAATCTGCTCGAGAAGCGACATAAGTGCCTAAGGAAGACAGGGAAACCGCCCATTCCGGATGAAATCCGACCTTTTTTGTGCTGAGAACGATTATCAGACCGAGACGCTCAGCTGCCCAGTTAAGCCTCACCCGGACTCTACCTCTCCGCCGGCACCGCCGGCAACGCCAGCCATTATGATGGATGTAACGGTTGAAGGCCACACCATAACCGCACAAGAGCTCCAGTCAGACGATTGGACACCAGTGCTGTATAAAGCCTACGCCTCCCGACCAGCGAGTTCGCCGAAACCACCTCACCACTCCGGCAACGCTACCTCCGAGGCAGCTAACCCGAACGCCAGGAACGCGGCGCACGACGCAACAGCCTCCACCCGCAGCGGCAAGACGCCGGCCCGCCTACCACCTGCGACCAAGGAGACGCGCCTCACAGTGCAGCGTAGCAAGCAGCTGCCACCACTCCCACCCAACGCTATTCGAGTGGTCGTTCGCCCGCGAGGTGAACTACGACTTCTAGACGTCCCAACACGTCGACTTACGAAAGCAGTGCAGACCCAGCTCCGAATCCCTCTACCGGACGACTTCTGCCTGCGCACCCACCCGACCAACAATACTTTCACCATGGCAACAACACACTCCCCAACAGCCGAGACTCTCAAGACGCTAACCTCCCTCGCAATTGGGGACCAAACCTACCCTTGGGGGCTGCCAGCGCCTATGACGACGAGACCCCAACGCAACTCTACCAAGACTTGGTCAGAAGAAATCCGGAGTACACCATACTAGCAGCCCGACGCATGGGAAAGACGCACTCCATCCTAATCACCTTCGACGCAAACGCAGTCCCGCACTCCATCAAGTACATGGGAGCCATCCACCGCTGCACCCTATACCGCGGCAGTCCGGATGCCTGTACGAATTGCAGACAGCCGGGTCACCGTCACGACGTATGCCCAAGCCCCAAGACCAATCTTTGCCCCCGCTGTGGAACACAGCATTCGCAACAAGACCCTCCTTGTACGCCCAAATGCATTCTGTGTGAGGGCCCTCATCTTACCGGCACGGGATCATGCAAGGGACGAAACCTTCACCAGCCAAGGAAACAGCCAAGCCACCCAGAAACGCAGCAGCAGGAATCGGTCCCACCCAGGGACAGTTTTCCCCAATTGTCATCCGGACCCACCCAGCCCAACCAACACAAGCAAGCCTGAACAGAGCCATTGAAACAAGCCTGGAACACGCCCCTTTCTTCTCACAAGCACACGGCATCCATGACAGTGAATACCAGTTTACAACACGCCCTGGCGAAATCCCAGGAGGAGGCAGCGGCAGCCAAAGCAGAAGCTACAGCAGCCCGAGCAGAAGCCGCCGCTCTTCGACAATGCATCGCCAAACTGGAAGCCCAGATAAGTGCTCTTGCCACTGGATCTCCCATTTCACCTACCCCCGCTCCAACCGGCACCTCAACCTCCTCCCCTTAACCCACCCAACGACCATACCTTGCCCAGCCACTCCAACCCTACTTCCTCTCCTGATTCGCTAGCAATGGAGGCTGACACGGAACCCTCTACAAATTCAACCACATGCACAACGCCACCTCCCTCCACCCCCCTCTCACTAGACGACATTCCAACCCTGCTTGAGTCCTTTGCTGCTCGCTTTGAGGCAAAATTGCAGGACGCTGTCACTCACATCAACCAGGAATGTGCAACCCTCAAAGACGCGGTTATTAACATAACACAAGACAATGCTGCTCTTAATCACCGATTCGACGTGCTAACCCAAGGGTTTTCTGACCGCTTTAGCGATCTTGAGTCCCGGCTCAATTCTTACGCAACCCGCCTCACAAAGCTGGACTCCACCCCAAGTAGACGTAAGAAGCCTAAAGCAGCTGAAGGACAGGACAACCCTATCCCTACCACAGCTCACGACTCCCACCCCCCAGTTATCACGACTCCCAACCCCCCACTCGACTCTCATGCATGATGGCAGCTCCAAACCGTAATCTTACTCTCTGGCAGTGGAACTGCCGGGGCTTTGGCCAGAAGCGTCATGTGGTCCACCAACTGCTGTCCTGCGCTACAGGACCCGACATCCTTGCCCTGCAGGAGCCCTCCAACCCACTCACCCTCCCCGGCTATAGTCCCATTCTACCCACATCCCCCCCGCCCACTCGGGTAGCGTTTCTAGTTAGCCGCTCAATCACCACCATCTCACATTCCCTAGCGATTCAAGACATTGATCACCTTCTAACTGAGTTTGTGCCACAACACGCTCGAGCGAATAGTATCTTCGTCTTGAATGTATACAGCCACCCTAAATGCCTACAAAGCAACTTCGAACGCCTTTTTACTCTTGCGAAGCGCATAGCAAACAAGTGCCCCTTACTCGTCGTAGGAGACTTTAACGCCCCGCATACGGCCTGGGGTTACCAGCACGACACACCGAAAGGACGTCGGGTGTGGTTAGCAGCGCAACAGACCAGTCTCTCCCTTCTTACCGACCCTACCTCTCCTACACGCACGGGAAACAGTGTCTGTAAAGACACTACACCAGACCTTACATTAGCACATCGCCTCCCTCACGCCACATGGTGCAACACACAAGAGAATCTGGGTAGTGATCATAGCATCATCGAAATTCTCTTAAATGCTCAACTACCCCGCAGACCTCCCAGAGGCTCCACTTTCACGAAGTGGGACTCTTTCCGATCATGTAGAGCAGCCCGCACCGTCGTCCCCATCACGGACATCACCGACTGGTCCAAACAATTAGAAAGTGATGTTCGATCCGTAACTCGTCCCCTACGAGAGGACTGCCCAAGCGGCACAGTTGACTCCCGCCTCCTGCATTTATGGGAAGCTAAAGCAGGCCTAGAACGACGCTGGCAAAGGCAGCGCTGGAACCGAACACTTAGACGCCGCCTCGCCCGTCTCAACAAGGAGATAGAGACGCACGCGGCGACTCTTTCACGACAAAACTGGGAATCACTATGCAACAAGCTAGATGGCAATATGAGTCTACCTCAGACCTGGAACCTCTTTAGGCACTTGATAGACTCCACTCTATCTAAGACCACACAAAGACACAACCTCACCAAACTCATGCATACTTCCGATACACCTCCACCGGAATTCCTCCAAGAACTTCGAAATCAGTACTTCCCCACATACCTTCCTGTAACACACCCCGACTATACAGGCCCCGCTAACGACCTCCTTGACCAACCCATTACAGAAGCAGAAGTTCAGGCTGAACTCCAGAGACTTAACACGTCCTCAGCCCCCGGCCCAGACGGGGTACACAACAAGGCACTCCGGAATATCGACGCCCAATCCATTGCCGCCCTTACCGAATACTATAACGGGTGCCGGCAAAAGCGCACCCTCCCACCGCAATGGAAAGAAGCCAAAGTCGTGTTCTTACCCAAACCTGCAAAACCTCTGCTCACCTCTAACCTCAGACCGATCTCCCTCACTTCTTCTGTCGGCAAACTCATGGAGCATGTACTCCAGACCAGGCTCAGCAAGTACCTAGAAGGCAACAATCTCATACCCACCTGTATGTTTGGATTTCGTCCTGGGCTTTCCACACAGGACGTCTTCCTACAGCTAAAACAACACATTCTAGATTCCCAAACCTACGACACCAAAGCTATCCTAGGTGTGGATCTCACGAAGGCATTCGATAACGTTACACACTCAGCTATCCTACAGAACCTTACAACCCTGGCAGTGGGCGCCAGGATGTACAACTACATCCAAGACTTCCTCAGCCACCGCACAGCTACACTTACCTTCGGCA
Organism: Dermacentor silvarum; assembly: GCF_013339745.2. Classification (NCBI taxonomy): domain Eukaryota; kingdom Metazoa; phylum Arthropoda; class Arachnida; order Ixodida; family Ixodidae; genus Dermacentor; species Dermacentor silvarum. The sequence goes on from NC_051156.1 coordinate 203,604,182, forward strand.
CCACCGCCTCCCAGGCATAACACTGGAAGCACGAGGTACGCCCCAGGGAGCCGTCCTCTCCCCTATTCTATTCAACATAGCACTTCTTCACTTACCCCAACAACTAGCTCAAATTCCCGACATTCATTTCAGCCTTTACGCCGACGATATCACTGTCTGGGCAAACCACGGCAGTGACGCCGAAATAGAACAACATCTACAATTGGCACTAAACACCATCGACACATATGTACAGGAGCGCGGCCTGACATGCTCTCCTTCCAAATCGGAGCTCTTTCTCTACCTCCCCAAGCAACACGATTCAGTCATTCCTTCCATCTCCCTTACGCTAGGTACCCATCCTATCCCACTAGTATCCAAAATCCGCGTGCTAGGACTAGTTCTACACTCCCATGGCGCGCACGGAGAAGTCATAAAGACTCTCCAAATACACGCTCAACAGACCACCCGACTTATTCGCCGCATAGCGAACCGCCGGGCTGGCCTACGTGAGCGAAACGCACTTCGCCTTACTCAGGCTTACATCATAAGCCGCACCACATATGCTCTTCCATACCTACCCCTCCGACAGAAGGAGAGAGACCGGGTAAACGCGCTCCTACGTAGTTGCACGAAAATGGCTCTACGCCTTCCCGCCAGCACATCCACCGACCGACTCCTCAAACTCGGTGTCCACAACACCTTTGAGGAACTCACAGAAGCCACCTTTATGGCACAAATATCCCGGCTATCTAACTCAGCCGCTGGCCGCGCTCTATTATCCCAATTAAGCCTAACCGCAATTACACACCCTACCGAGGGGGTCCCCCTTTCTTCTATCCTCCACTCTAACCTCAACATACCTCCCATCCCCAAGAACATGCACCCTGAGCGAGATGGGAACCGCAGAATAGCAAGGGCTCGGGCCCTCCACAGAAAGTACAGCGAGGACCATGATGTGGTCTACGTGGACGCACCAGAGTATACGTCAGGCTCCCGTATGGCCCTGGCGGTAGCCGACAATCAGGCAAAGCTTCTAACCTCCAGCTCAATCATCACCAATTCCACCACAGAGGCAGAAGAGGCAGCCATCGCGCTTGCTCTCATCTCTACATCTGCCACCAAAATTATCACTGACTCCAAATCTGCCATTTTCAACTATGCCAACGGCTACATATCCCGCACCACCGCTCGCTTACTACGCTTCTGGCAGACCCGGCACCCCATAACCCTCATCTGGACGCCAGCACATGCCGGCCTCCCTGGCAAAGAGGAGGCTCATTCCCCAGCCCGAGGTCTTACATTCCGGGCAGGAGGAGTCGAGCCCCTCTACGGGCCAGGGAGCGCCTGCTTTCTTTAAGTGATATCCTTTCGTACTACCGGGACGAACGAAGGGAATACACACCCCCAGCCCCATCCCTCACCATAGCGCAGGCCGCACACTGGCGTCGACTAAAAACTCGGACTGCCCCATACCCCTTGCTGCTACATGCACGATACCCAGACCAATTCCCCCCTCCTCATGCAAACTTTGCAGTAAACCAGGAGACTTCCTACACACCCTCCTCACATGCCCCACCTTCCCTCATCCCCCATCACAGACCGTGGCGGAGTCTTACTGGGAGACTGTTTTGACCTGCACTTCCCCTCAAGACCAGTGCTGGATCATCTCCAGGGCTATGAGAAGGATTGCGCTCCAAGGGCTCTCCTTCGCTTTGTAAGGGTGCGTCCTCACAGTAAGGGAGCACCCAAGTGCCATGTAGGGGTCTTCGCCCCCACCATCAATGGCAATAAATGTTTCTACCACCACCACCCGGCATTGGCGCAACTCCCAGGATCCCCCTTTCCCCAGACACGGCTAAGCCGCGCACGACTGCACGCGGGAGGTTCCAACCCCCATGTGCTCGGTCGGGTACGTGGTGTCGAAACACACCAAACGCCTGCTGACGCAGACGTCCAGCGGGGC